>NW_008661583.1:0-926 GCF_000695815.1 Acanthisitta chloris
CAACCGGCGGCGCCGCGTCAGGGACAGGGAGGGGCCGTGACTCAGCAGGGACGGGCGTGACGTCATGCTGACGTCACTCCGCCGCGACACGGCGCTGTCGGCGATATGGGGCACCCCGCGACAGCGAGGCCTCCGCCATGACACGGGACACCCGCGATACTGAGCTCCCAGGGACATGGGGACAGTCGCGATACTGAGCACCCCATGACACGGGACACCCGCGATACTGAGCTCCCAGGGACATGGGGACAGTCGCGATACTGAGCACCCCATGACACGGGACACCCGCGATACTGAGCTCCCAGGGACATGGGGACAGTCGCGATACTGAGCACCCCATGACACGGGACACCCGCGATACTGAGCTCCCAGGGACATGGGGACAGTCGCGATACTGAGCACCCCATGACACGGGACACCCGCGATACTGAGCTCCCAGGGACATGGGGACAGTCGCGATACTGAGCACCCCATGACACGGGACACCCGCGATACTGAGCTCCCAGGGACATGGGGACAGTCGCGATACTGAGCACCCCATGACACGGGACACCCGCGATACTGAGCTCCCAGTGACACAAGGACCCCCGCGGTACTGAGCACCCCGTGACACGGGACACCTGTGATAGTGAGCCCCCCGTGACACGGGGACACCATGTAATTTGGTTTATATACATTGAAATGTGGTTTCCACCCCTCAGGTAACACAGCCCTGAGCTGCTTTGGGCTGGGAAGATGTCCATCCTGCAGTATCAGTGGAGAAGAAAGTTTTTCTGCCTGTGTGGAGATCATAGAATCACAGAATCTCTTGAGCTGGAAGGGACCCACAAGCATCATCAGTCCAACTCCTGTCCCTGCACAGACACCCCAACAATCCACCCTGTGCCTGAGAGCATTGGCCAAACACTCCTGGAGCTCTGTCAGCC
>NW_008661583.1:1309-2326 GCF_000695815.1 Acanthisitta chloris
GAAGCATCATCAGTCCAACTCCTGTCCCTGCACAGGACACTCCAACAGTCCCACCATGTGCCCCAGAGTGTTGTCCAAATGCTCCTTGAGCTGTGTCAGGCTTGGGGCTGTGACCACAGCTCTGGGCCATAAATTTGCATGTGTTCTCTCCCTGCTTAGTCAGGAACATCCAGCTGTGTTGAAATGCCTCTGGTGTAAGTGAAAGCACAACACAGAATGAATTTCACACGTGTTTCCTCCCAACCTCACTGCTGTGTCCTTCCTTCCTTCCTTCCTTCCTTCCTTCCTTCCTTCCTTCCTTCCTTCCTTCCTTCCTTCCTTCCTTCCTTCCTTCCTTCCTTCCTTCCTACCTCCCTCCCTTCCTTCCTTCCTTTCCTCCCCCCAGCCACTTTGTGATGCAAGGTCAACACATTCCACTGTAAAACATCCTGGCCCTGAAAAATTAAATATTTTGGGACTGTATTGTTGCTGTTGAGCAAAATCTTCCCTTTCCCAGCTCAGCACTTGGTTAATCCTGTTAGTCCCACTTAAAGACCTCTCCTTTTCCACCAGCTTTAATCCCCACAGCACTTTTTGACCAGTTCTTTCATCCTCGGTCACAACACTCCTGGTGGTCTCAGAGCTCTCTGGGTCCAGGGATTGGCTTTTAAGGGTTTCTGTCACCCGTGGGGGCACAGCTGTGTCACATGGAGTCAACCCCTGGGTTCGGTGTGTCCCTCCCCGTGAACTGGCAGAAATGGGTGTATTTGACACAAAAATCTCCTTGTCACTGTGCCCCTAAATGTACCCAGCACCTCTGCAGGCAAGGACCGGCTGGGGCAGAGGGGGGAGTCAGCAGGAGAAGGGAAGGGAAAGGGGAAGGGTAAAGGAAGAGGAAGGGAAGAGGAAGGGGAAACAAAGGGGAAGGGGGGAAGAAGGGGGAAGGGAAGGAGAAAGGAAAGGGGAAGAGAAGGCGAAAAGGAAAGGGAAGAGGAAGGGAAAGGAAGGAAAAGGGAAGGGGAGGGAGCGGCCGCCTTA
>NW_008661584.1:0-286 GCF_000695815.1 Acanthisitta chloris
TCCAGCCCTGTGCCATCCTGCCCTGGCAGTGCTGTCTCCCAGCACAGCCAAGGGACCAGCAGAGCTGGGAACATGTGGCATCCCCAGTGAGGGGGATCCCACAGGGCCGAGCCCAGGCTTTGGGCTCAGGACGTGGCCCTGGTCGGTGCTGCCACACTTTTCCAGCACTGATGTCCCTTCCATTCTTGCCCTGCCCCGTGCACGTCACCGTTGGTCCCTGCCAGCACCTGGGCTCACCTCCCTCAATCCCTTCACGCTTAGCTCCAGCTCCCCTCCTGCCGCAGCC
>NW_008661585.1:0-1455 GCF_000695815.1 Acanthisitta chloris
GGCTGCGGCGCGGGAACAGCATCTTCCCCGGAGAACCCATCCCCAAAATCAAAGTTAGCAAAAGTTCCAGCCCGGACGCTGACTCCAGGGAGACGATACCGCGAGTGAAGGACAAGGACCTGCTGCACCCACCTCAGTGGAGGTACAAGATGCTGAAGGAGGAGAGGAGAGCAGCTGAGGAGGCCAAGGTGGAGAAGGGGGAGAGGAAGAAGAAGAAAAAGAAGAAGAAGAAGAAACGCTAAGGCAGAAGGTGTCGGGGTGGGGGTGAAGCCCCTGCTGTCCCCTTGGACTTGTTGTCTCTCCTGGCACAGGGGTGGTTTCCTTCTCAGCAGGATGGGGTTGCCCAAGGGGGGAGGATGATGTGGGTGTGCACACCCAGCTGAGATGTCCCCAAGGGTCCCCAAGCCCCTGCATGGCCCCTTGTCCTCTCCACCTCAGGGGCAGCCACCCTGGCCTGGCACTGGTCCTGCTGGGCACCAGCTTGCTGAGACCCTGGCCTGGGCTCTGGGAATGCCAGGGAGCAGGACTGTGGCACAAGTGATTCCTTTTTATTCCTTTTGTTTTCTTTTCCCTTTTTTTTTTTTTTTCAAACCTCTTTGCACCTACGCAAGGAATCCAGGCTCCCAAGCTCTTGATTCCACAGTGTGTGTTGGAATGTGGATGAGCAAATTAAAATGGAAGTGGTTGCCATGTTAACAGGATTGATTCCATGAATAAAGCTCAGGGTTGCTGGTGGGGCTGTCAGGAACACTTCCCCCTGGCTGACAGTGTCTCCTGGTCACCCCTTCACCCTCTCAGTGACATTCCCTGCTCCTGTGTGTTCCTGGGCTGTGGATGGACACACTGAGGCTCAGCACAGGGAAGCATCTCCATGCTGTGGGAGGGTTTACCAGGAGCTCTGGGTGCCAGGCACAGGCTGGAAAACAAACCTGGGGTGCTCATGGGCTCCATTCCCAGCTGCCTGCTGGAGCTCCAGCGTTATCCAGGACAGGACCCAGTGCTGCTGCAGCAGGGAGCAGGTGTTCCCATATTTCAAGCTCCTCTTTAAATCCATCTCCATTCCAGGATGTGGGAAGGTGAAAATGGGGTGCTGGCTCCTGCAGCACCCACGGTTTGACCCCAGGAGAGCGACTGGCAGCATCAAAGTGCTCAAAGCACAAATTATCCAAGTAATAAATAACCCTTGGCCAAGCACAGATCCCTCTCCCGATCCCTCTCCCTTCATCACTCCCTTTTTTTGGGGGACAAGATCTCCCACTCCCCACTTTGAGGCTGCAGCTCTGCCTTTTGTAGGAGCACCAGGAGGTTTGGGCTGAGCCTTAGGCAGGGAAGGATTCTCATGGGGAAGGAGCTGCAGCCTCCACGTCTGTTCTCCTCAGCCCTTGGCTCGGTCAGGCTCCCTGGCACGTGGCTGCCCTCGTTCGCCAGCTCCCGGCGGCTCGCAGATGAGCCGGG
>NW_008661586.1:0-200 GCF_000695815.1 Acanthisitta chloris
TAAGCTCCATCCCAACCCCTGAACATGATGTGGTTCTATGGAAAAACCAAAACCAATAGTACACAACTTAGATATGGTTTTGCCTAGTGATGGTGAAGTCCAGACAGTTCCCTCGGAAGGTTTTTGTTCTGTTCAGGTACCACTGTGGTGGTTTCTGGTTTCATTTTCTTGGTGCTTGTTTTGGTCTGGGCAGGCTTTGC
>NW_008661587.1:0-488 GCF_000695815.1 Acanthisitta chloris
AAAAGAAGGTATTTTCTTAGACTACTTGCCAAGCTGTAGGAGCAAGATATTCTACATATTGATGCACTGTGTCCCATAGAGTCCATCCTTCTGCCAGAAAAATTCAACACAAACAAAACCATAGTGGATACATATCTTTGTTAAAGGAATTTTCCGGTACTCACACTTTTGCCCAGGCTGCAGCTCCCTGAAGCCATGCTAGTTACCATGGCAGCTATTCAAAGAGATGCTGCAGGACCCAGAAAGGTAGCCTGAAATGCCTGAAGAATGTCATTTAGCACACAACAGTAGTGTCCTTCAGGATTCATCCAGGATCTCTCCACTTCAGCTCATTTTTTACCCTTTTTATAGATCTTATACTCTAAGAAATTTTCTGTGTCTTGTTTGGTTTATTTGAATACATTTTTCCCCACATCCAGAAGATTCCCAGTACCAATGTAAGCAAAATCCTTGCCCTAGAAGTCATATATTATAGAGGGGGAAAAAAA
>NW_008661588.1:0-21401 GCF_000695815.1 Acanthisitta chloris
TTGAGTAGCCTGCCTTTTTTTCCACAGCTGGTAAGTTCTCTTTTTTCATATATGAAGGGTAATGAAAAAATATTATTAAAGCATGATGGCAATGGTCAAGTGTGACAACTTTCCAACAGAACTACCTGGAAACCTGCCTTTTCTTAAGACCCATGCAACTTAGATCAAGCTGCGTGGGAGCTAAGAGGCCTGAGGCATCAGATAAGGCTACCCAGCAGGGTCTCCTCTCTGTGGAGAGAATTCTATTTCCTTCTACAGTGAAATGCAGAATTTTTTGTTTTAGTTTTTAAATTAGATTTAAGAAAATAAAATGAAATTGCAAAACACTGACATTCTTTCCAAAAGTACAATTCCCTTTCTCCAGCCGTGTCTATATGGTCTCATTCTGAAAAACACAGCACAATTCAACATTAAATTAAAGGATTATTTGGAGTTGTCTTGCATAAACACAAGCCAAGTATCAGCTTAAGCTACCATAATGGTCTTTATATAGGCTTATAAATCACACAGCATTTGGCAGAAACAGACTTCAGTCTTTAGACACGTTTAGGTATTTGAACATAATGCCAAAAATCTCCCAAAGATAAGTGAAACACACCAGGAAAACTGGTTTTAATATCTGAAGAGTTACTGAAGCTGAACTGAATTTATCAAGATAAAGAATACATTTTCCTTGCTATTCAGAGGACAGATGAATCTTTCTGCTGAATATTGAACAGCTGTTGCAAACAACAGATGCTGGAAATTCTCTAAGAGATTCTACAGAAAAGATTTTATAGCGCAAAATACTTTGCAACCTAAACACCAGAGTTTCTATAATAAAATCAGTTTCTATGCCATGGTCTTAATTTCAGTCTACTTCATACATTTATTCAACCTACAGCCTCTAAGCTTTATGTTCAAGAAGGTCTCATGCCAGCAGTAGTCTTCCATAAAAAGCCTTGTTCCCTTAACAGTGTATCTGCCCAGAGAAATATTAGTTCCTGCAACCTGTCAGAAAGTAACTGAACAACAACACACTCTGGCTTGACAGAAAAAGCAAAAAGCCTAAGCAAGAACGAAAAAGGCCATCTTTTCAAAACACAGGCTTCTTGTCAGTGAAACTGAGAAGTTTATTCTACATAGAAATTTTACTTATTCCTTAATCCAAAAATGAAAATTGCAACCTTTCACCAATTTACCAAAAAGCTTTTCTTTTTTTCACCCACAGTTTAAGCCAAATGTTTCTCAGCACTGGATCCCAAACTTTAATTTCCTTCTACTTCTGCTATTGTTATGCCAGCACTTCTAAATATTTACCCTTCCCAGATTCCTAAAATGGAAGAAGCCAGGGCTCTTTTGTAGTGCAGATGATTTGAACAGACCCCAAGCAGTGGAGAAATTCTCACGCTTTCATGGGAGGTAACAAGATTTAGGGGACACTTTGCTCCTGACAGGGTAATCTTTAACAAATTTAAATTGAAGTGTCTTTGTAACACAGAGGGATTATGTACACCTTCCCTCATGTACAATGCTAAACATTAAAGGTATTAAAAAACATTCCTTAGAGAACTGCAGGTTTACATTTTTGATAAAGCCCAGATGCAATTAAACTGCATCTAAAGCTGGAAACATTTAGCACTAAGCTGTTGAAAAGCTATTTTACTGTATAGGCCACTTCAATTTATCTTCTAAAAAATTAAAATGTCATTATAGATAAGGATTCAGTAAAAACTTAAACAAAAATTCTAAGGCAATGCAACCAAAATGCAAGCACGAATAACATGAAAAAGAAAATTAAGTGCCAGTTTTATGCCTAGTGAATCATCTGGAGTCTCTGCAGGGACAACTTAGACATTGCTAGCAAAGCAGGAAGCCAGCTTGGTCTTTGCTGGTGTCACACATTCAGCAGAATGATCTGTAAGAGAAATGCACCATATCCTATTTATTTATTTATTACATCGAATCCATAATCTAATAAATTAAGGTACAGGGAATCTAAAAGGAGATGTAAACATATAAGATACTACTGAGTAATACGAGACAAAAGTAGGTTTCTTATTTTTCTAAGTACATACTGAGTTAAATTCTTCTACTTAGCAGAAATCTGTTGCTGAGGCATTTACTCCTGCTGTTGCAACAGGCCAGACAGAAGGCTACTTAAAACTTGCTAAAGCCATTGACTGTGCTATCTTAGCTGAAGCTATGAATAAAACTGTTAATATATTAATAGTATTCTTTATTTTGAGGTTGTCAAATTATGCATTCTAACTGGCAGGAAATCCTTCCAGGAAACCTTTTTGAACATGGAGCCTCTTTTGTCATCAAAGCAACCATTTCTTCGTGTGCCTATTCCATCTGATAAAGCTGGATTTTCCCTCACTTATAGATGCTGAAAACTTGAAGGATAAGATTCTAAATGAGATAATCATTCCCATATATTACAGAATTCCTTAAGAATCTGGACAAATACGTAGTAATTGACAGAGGCATATAAAGAAACTTAAAACTATTTTTCTGCACAATGGGGAGCTGCAGGTTCTCAATATCCAACTCAGAACACTGTGTGGCCAAATCAGAAAGGAGGGAAGGAAAAAAAGAGGCTGTCAAAATCAGCTTTTCAGGCTAAGGCAGCAAAATAATAATGAACAAGCCATAGTTTTTATAAAACCAGGACAAAAATACTTCAAAGGTATGGCTCTTAGTACAAAACCCATTCCACACAGTCCTGCCAGTCTACCAACAACAGTCTGTCTTTAGACTTCAGGTACAGCACCATTTCTCTTTACATTATACAGACCTTTGCTTCTCTCTCACCTCCCGCTCCTATTTTCATCTCCTCTTTTCCTGAATTTTCCTAATTACAAAGTCCTCTGAATAGGCAGAACCAGAAATTTGCAAGATTATTTCTAGAAGCAGTAGTCCAGAGAGCAAAGGGGAAATCTCTGCATCTGTCCTGTACGCAGTCTTACTGTGTAGAATACCTACCTGCATAAACACTACTTATCATTGCAACAAGTTTATATGTCCAGGACAGTTTTAACATATAGCCAAGAAGTTGCTATGGGCACACAGGTTCTACAGATTCCATTAATCAGTTTCACCTTATAATCATTGCAGTGACCTGCACTGCATTTGCACCTTACACAACACTGCAGTGCCAGGCATCATAAAGTTCACTGATGAGGCAGGCCTTGAGTTCACCGATTTAGGGTAAGACTATTTCCAAGTTATTTAACCCCTAAGGGAAAGGGTTGGAAGACGACATCAGAAATTCTGTTCATGAGACTAGTGAGAAACTGTAATATTCAAGTCATCATTAAAATTACTTTATTTTTATAGACCGAATTTGAGAAAGTCTTTCAGATAACCCTTTCTAAATTATTCCAACTTAACTGGTAAGTTACAATATGGTCATATTCCACCAATTTCAGATCAATTCAGTCACGTACTTTAAAGTGTCAAAAGACCACTGAACAAGCACTAGCTATTTATCACAAAACCTCTGTCTTTAGAAAACCAGTGCTGAAACTTTAAACCCTTGAAAACAGAATTTTAAAGAATAACAGTGGATACTGACAAATTGTAGGCTCTTATTTTTATTAAACTTTTTTAATAACTATAAAAGCTGATTTAGAAGTCATAAGAAATAAAAAGAACAATTCTTTACCATTTAAAACTCACAGCTGTATAGTTAGAAGCCTGCCCTATATGTTTACTGAAGGGATAAAGACACATTATTAAACCCCATCTGCAATGGGATCCGGGATCAGTTGAGAATACCAGAAATCAAAATGCCTGATGATCATGAAACACCATAAATGCTGCATCTCCTCTGACTACCTAAACCCTGCAAGTATCATCAATCCTGTTTACAAAGCAGGTAAGCCACAGTGTGTTGTATGTAACTTAACTACAATTTGGAAATATTTCCCACATACTTCAACATATTTCTAACAGTATTTAAGAAACTATTTTGTATGGTCAACCTTGTATTCTTTTAACCAGAAAAAGAAGCAAAAAGGAGAATATTCCTAAATGCCATCAACATCCGTATATACTATACCTAACAGAGTGAGTAATGTTTCCTATGACCTGGTCCTGGGATGTAAATGCCACACGCGGTTTAACTTGTGTTTGCGCTTGCCCCATATCAGAAATTAAGGCAAAAAATGTTGCTATCTTTCAGTCTCTGAAGAACAATGACAGATAAGTGAAAGAAAACTAGTAGAAAAAGAATAATTAAATTGGATTCTCATTTTATCTAGTTCATGAGCAAGCTGTAGAAGGCACTTTTTCATATCAAAACTGTATGGAGAAAACCTCCCATGCTACCATTACTGGATTTTGTAACTCTCCTAAGCTAATAATGGAAACAACAGTAACCAGCTATGTTCAATATTATAACTTCGCAGGGTTATAATGGACTTGAGGCTTAACAGCTATCAAACAATTGAAAAGATTTCCAAAGGCAAGTTTAATTACAATAATATTATCTACTTGTTTGACGCATCAAGCAACACAGCTGCTGAATTCAAAACTAGTAATTATCAGGAAATATTTTAAGATGAAAAAATATCTGAACTTTTCATAGTCTCCTAATTGCAGTAACCAAAGGTTAAATACTACCAAAGTGGACGACAGTTTTCAAGACGCTTTCAAACTCTTTGCTCTATCTGGTTATGTGGTTACCTGACTGGAAAGTGTATGCTTTCACCAAGTATGAATTAAAAAGCAGAGAGAGAAGGCAGCTAGCTGAACTGGAAAATCATAATAGCACCAAAGTTATATGGATATGTGGCAAAGAAACACATTGCTAACACTGACTAGCAAGGTAAGTATGCCCACTTTCAGCTGAAAAAGCAGTTTTAAGGAACAGCCAAGCTTAATTTGCATATTAAGGAACAGTCTTAAAATGGGAAATGTTTAGAAAGAGTTAACAGTTCTGTATATATAGTCAGTAACCTCCAGACAACAGGCCACAGACACAACAAGTCTTTCAAAACAGTTAGTGTCTGATACTGTCAGGAATCGCCCTCTCCAATTCAGAATGTATGATTTCAACTCTAGAGAGCAAAGCCAAAATGGAACAGGAAGAGAAAAGGCACCTGGAAAGAGGTAGCCCAGTTCTAGGTGGGATAAAATGTCCCTGAAAGGTGCTGCATAAGGAGAAAAACAATTTGAAATAGCTCTTTGCATTACCCTTCAATAGAAGATTTTTACTATAACGAAAACAATTCTGAAGGGGAGACTGGAAAAAAAAAATCCAAGCTAGATGAAAAAAGCGAACATGTTCATAAGAAGATATGCAATAACTTACTGCACTTTTTTCTATCCATCAGCACAGAGCATGATGCTCTATGTCCATATTTCCTACAATCTAAATTTTAATCAATGCTCATCACTAAAAGCTAGAGAAGGTGTTACTTTCTGGTTCTGGATTAGCTACCTTGAACACAAATGAGCTGACAACTGTAACAGCAGCCTTCCCAATACAGAGAAATAAAAACTGTGACCTGCACAAAGCAACCCTTTCCTTCCTTACCCAGTCAACAGTGTGACTCTTGAGAAACAGCTGACTGCTTACAGAATAAAGTCTCCGCTGGAAACCAGGCTCATGTGTTATATTTGATGTACTTCAGGCAAGTGAAAAACTTCATTATAACATTCCAAACAGGTTTCCAGGAACAGCAGCACAGTGAATTAGGGGCTAAAGGAAGAGGAGTTGTCAGTTGTTACTGCATCAGAAAGAAAAACAGGAACACACTTCCTGGGGTTTTTTAAATTACACTTCAAGAGCTATTGTTACTAATAGCTGCTCCAAGCTGTAAAAACCACAGCCTTGAAGGGCAAAAGTCAAAGAAACCCTACGGGTTTTTCCCGGATTACTCACGGAATTAATAAAATCATTTGGGAGGCAGCCTTGAGGTTATCAGAAATCTCTCGTCACATGCCCACAGCAAACTTTTCCAGCATTTCTGCTTACAATTCTTTAATGAACTGCAGCACTGAAGCAGAAATCCTCTTGCCTGTTAGCAGGTCGTGCTGGAATGCAATTTGGCTACCTACATATTTTGTGTTTCCAATAGCAAAGATAGAAAAAAAAATACAGACCAAAGTAAAGAAACAGATAAGTCTTAAGCAGCTTTTCACTACGTGATTCTAAAATGTCTTTTTAAAAGTGTATTCACCACTGAAAAAAATAAATATAAAAACTTACATAATATTATAACTGACAATATATGCAAATTATCTTAATTATTCAGTACATAATCAACCAGGACACAGTGTTCAAGGGCCACAGAAAGTGTTTCATTTTAATACAGTTTTTAAAGCAATAGGTCTCAGGCAGGTAGAAACAACCTGAACAATGAGAGTTCTGTAGCTGAATTGAGCACTGCTCCTTTTGGCACACAAAAAAATCCTAAATATCAACACCTGGCATGGCTGGAAGTGAGCATTTGAAAGTGTTTATGTCTGAAAGTAAATACTTTCTTTTGACCTTTTGGCCAAATTTTGTGAGAACAAAAATGAAAGGACAAGAGTGAATCAACCTAGGAGACAGAGTAACATTACAGAAGAGCAGAGACTGAATGTATGCTGTCGTCAGGTTGGAACCCACTGATCTGGCCCAGATAAGGGCTGGGAATACTAACAATAATAAACCCCCCAAAACTTCCTTCCTTCCTTCCTTATAAGTCAAAAAGAGGCAAAAAGCCCTGAAGTAGCCTGTCATGGGTAAGAAGCTGACTTAACTTTTTTATCAGTTTGAGATAAATCTGTATTTGTGAAAGGATTTTGCAGGTTCAATCAGCACACTCATTGGAGACTTTAGATAATCATTGTCACAGCTTAGAACGATGTTTTGCAATATTTGACTTCCCCTCCTCCAACCTTGGCAATCCAAAATGGATTCCAAGCAAGCAGAAAAATTAGGGGTCTTTAGGCAGTCACATCTGGTTTACTTGCAAAGTTATAAGCAGCACAAATCCAGCACATCACAAGGCAGAGGGAGCACAGCCATATAGACAAAGACACATACACTTCATTTCTAGAACAGAAAGCTAAACCAGAGTGAGGTTGTGCCTCAACGGCTTTACATGGAAGTTCACTGTCCTGAGAAGGGTTAGCAGGGCAAACTTACTGACCATTTCAACATGCAAGTCTGTGCTGTCTGAGATATTCTAAGTCACAAATCTTACTGTACAATATGCAGTTTTAAGAAATCCCATGGTACTGCTGCTGTCTGCTATTGAAGTATTGCTGATTCGCTGTTTGCATTCATGTGCTACTAAAATTGCTGTCACATGCAACATTCTGCATCAGAGTTCAGCATCTTGCATGTGTTGGCAGGAACTTTTGCCCACTCTTGACTCAGTATGCTTTTTGACGAGGAAAAGCTTAAGATGAGTTCTAGAAAGTCCTTTGTTAGGGCAGATTCTCTCTCCTCCTCCTCACACAACCTGTATTGAGAGGCACAGAGGAAGGAAGAGAACACAGGAGAATCAAAGCTTTAAATAAACTCTCAGAACAGAGAAACATAGGTACATATAATTTTGATAAATCAAATTACCAGTTATCTACACATTTTGTCTCCAAAAAAGATAAAACAATGGCTCTCTGTTGCTTTCCCTGTACTGCTACAGCACCTAGGCTCCGAGAGCTGTGTGTCCTGACTTGGACTCACTGATTTCAGTCCAACCCCAACAGCAGCTCTTGGTCCCACTCTATTTATAACATGTTCTCTCTATCAGCAGTAACAAGAACTGAATTTGCCATCTGAACAGGCTGGCAACAGCAGCTTGTCTGCCTGCAGAACTTTGCTGCCTTCAGCTGCCTTCAACATCTGACAAGTGCTCAGTAGTGACATCCTTACATCTGGGTGATGCTTTATAAACTTGAGCAGCAAAGTGTCAGCTGGAACACCTAACAAATGGGACAGATGTACACTGCCTGGTGACATCCATGGTAGTGGGGATGAAGCAGACAAGTAATTGTTTGTAAACCACATAGGCTATGAAAGCAAACCACTAGCTTGCAGAAGTCACTCAAAATGGTAAGCTGCAAGGATCACTTCCATTACCAGAAAAAGGCAGTCACATTAACTTCCTCATCTATCAGTCTTGAAGACAAAATGTTCTTAGACTATGAAAAACTGTCTGTCCTGGACCTGCTGGGACTAGCATCGCAGAAGTATAAGGTAGAAATGGATGTCTTCATTTCCCAAAAGCCTTATGGCTGGCAGCACCGGGAGGCATTCATTAGCTTTCTTACCCCTTTTTTGTAGGCTTGAATCGTTTTTGAGCAGTGACTCCTGAGTGCCTAGAAATGGCATAACCTTTCTCTGAAAGGAGGAAAGTTGAGGGTTGTAGTCATTCTCTCCACATACCTTGTTGATTATTCACCCAAACCAGTCATATCAATGAAGTTTTAACACAAAAGTCCCACATCCTCTGCTATTTTTGAGCCAACCATAGAGCAACAGGAAAAACTTCACACTACCATTATCCAGGAAGTCCAACGACAACTAGCCCAGCATCTATACAACTCCTTTAAATTTCCCAGCAAATCCCTCTATCAAAAAGGTTCACGGTCGCTTTTTTGCTTTTCATGCTACTTCACCAGCAACCCTCTCTTTTAGTTTGTCTAACAAAATTAAAATCCAATTCCTACATTTTCTGGATGATGACTTGTTGTCAGAACTATGTTTAACTTGGGGCTTTTAGACCAAGATGCAATTTTTACATAATAAGATTAATAGGAATTATCATCATATTCCCTTTCTCTCCAAAATGTAACTGGCATGGATTTATTATTTCATCCACAGGATCTTCAAGCAGAAATTTTCAAGTCTGAAACAACACAGTCAAAGTACATCTACCTCTGTATTTAAGTTTAGACATTACCAACACAACAAAGCAATTATCAACAAGTAGCTATTTAAATATCCATAAATCTGAGTATTAAAAACAAAGATGACTTAAAATAGCTTCTTAGCCTGAAAACTTAATAATAGCTTCTTAGCCTGAAAACTTATAAAGATATCAAAACACTAAAGTGATGCACGTGAAATGGTTCAGAAACTAACTATAAAACTTAGGAGCAGGAAATTAAGATCTCTAACATGCTAGTTGATAGCAGCTTCAGGCAGTATCCACTGGGAAAAAAAAAGGTACGAGCCAACTTTTTCACTGCTCACGTAAATTGAAGGTGTGGCTTGATTTCAGAACTGACAGTCTCAATGAGTCAAGAACTTCTAGGCACAGAGATGATGTCTCCATTGCAGTAAAGCTCCAAGATGATTTTGTTTGGGTTTTTTAAAAGCATATTTTTGGGGGATTTTTTGTTGTTTTGTTTTGGCTTTTTTTAAAATAGAAAACAGAAAATTCCTCCACAGTAAAAAGCTTTACTCATTAGAAACCTTAGAAGTGACGGAAAGGGAGCAGACTTGCCTTCAAAAATGGCCTGAAGTTATTTTAGCATACCTCAAAGATTACCACCAGGGCCGAAGACACCCAAGCATATCCCAGTCGAGGCCTCTACTACGCCCTTTGCTCTGGGTGCAGACAGCTACAAGAATTAGCAGCCCAAGGAGCTGTAAGCATCATGCTGATCTTGCCTACTACATGAATATAAACTACCTTTCTCAGGACCTAAAATGTAATCAACACTATTTAATCCAAATAGCCAAAAGACAAATATTTGTGTGCAACTGATGGCAGATTTCTAATACTCTTAACACCTGATTCATGTATATTCTTTACTTGAGGTGGCAAATAAGCTACTACAAACTATTTGTGCCCATTTGTGACAATCACATCTCTGCAAAGGATACTTATGAGAGATATCAGAACAAAGTTTCTCATGGGAAGTATCAGAATACCATACCCCTTCACACTTCCTTTTTTTTTTTTCTATGAAACTCAATTTTTCTAAAAAGTTTGGAAGACAGTTAAGAAACAGTTATAACTGGATTGAAAATAAACAGTCTGAACCTAGCAGCCTCACAAGGGAATCTCTGTAAATTTATAAGTGGAGCTCTGCTTGGAATTTCAACAAGGTAATTAAGTATAGACCACTTCAAAGTGGGACATGTCTATACTGATCACTGGAACATAAAGTATTGCAGAATGGGAGTCAGTACTTCAAACAATATTTGAATAAAATATTGAATAATAAAATTTTTTTTTTCAAAAAAATCTCTACAAGAAACATAAGAACTGACCTACAGAATATTTGAGCAGGTCTGCTTTTCATTTTTTCCAGTTAACATAATTTATGCCCAGATACAAAAGTTTCTTTGGAAGCACCAGAACTTAGCTGTTGGCTCCAAATACCTTAACATAATTAGAATGCTTTTCAACATTAGTTACGCCATGGCTCCTAATCTTTCCGTGCAGACTGCAGGGTACTGCAAATCCAGTTTGTCTTCTCTCTAGCTGACCTTAGGTAGCACCACACCTGAACTGGTCTTGTTCAAACTCAGAACTCTATGTCTAATGTCTCTCCTCCACATCATACATGATACTACTTTTGTTGATAGAGGATATGTGCCAGCATCTCAGCTTCTTTCTTCTATCTGCTAATTTTCTACTTTCAAACTCCAAGCTTTTGTGACAATCAAGGGAAAATACACACATATATTGCCCTGAACATTTATTGTTTCTATTAAACTCTTCCTTTATGCTCAGCAACAACCTCAAAAGACTTCCAAGTCACAACTCCTCTTCAGAGAAGCTAAGCTGTCAATATAATAATTTGCCTGATACAGAAGTGTGACTGAAACCATTCCGTCCCTTTGGTCTGCAAGTGAAACAAGTGTTTAATCACAGTATCAGAGACCAGATTTGGTTGCTGTGCTTGAAGTTAGCCAATGTTGCAAAACAGTACCTAACACAAGCAGTAGGGCACTGGCCACTATTTTGGCAAAAATGAGTTGCATGTGTTAAACAGTACCCTGATTTTTTAAAAGAAGAGGAAATTCACTTATCTTTATCCTAAAATAGAATTTCTACTTTTCAGTTTGCTGTTTTCAGGATTTTTTTTATAACTAAACTGCAATTCTGACTTTGTAATGACTAATATCCCAATTCCCAAACAGATTTATTTGCATTGAATATATATTTTGTGGACTGAGATGCAGAGTCAGTGAACTGAAACTCTGCCTGAGACCATGTCAGTCAGTTGCATACAGATTGTAGGTGCACTGTCAGAACTGGGAGTACAGGTCAAAAGCACTGGATCTCTCCCCAGAGACCCAGACAGAAAACAATATTTCACTAACAGGATGGAACACACAAGGAAAAATAATATACCTGTCTTTTACAAGAAAAATAATTTGATAGATGACCAAATAGGTCATACCTTCAAATTACCACAACCAGATTTATGGTGGCCTTTGGGGGGTTGGTTGTTTGATTGCAAATATAAATAAATACATTCTTTTTGTTCATATTTTGTTCAATGGGCTTCAGAAAAAATAGGCCATATTCTGCAGATTTGCAAACTGAGACCACATGTCAGCATTATGCACACCACAATAAAAAGCACATGCGGCCTGTTCAGCTGAACATCTCTTCCTGCACAAATACACAGATGGAAGCAGCTGTTGCCACTAAAGTCAGAGCTAAAACACACTTCCCAGGCAGGACATGCTCTTATGGACTGCAGCAGTGCTGGATGGGGTAACAGGTAAATGGAAGTAGTAAATTGGAATCATAGAATTTAAGGATTGGAATAGACACTACAGATCATCTAGTCCCAATCCCCCCTACCATGGACAGGAATACCTCCCCACCAGATCAGGTTACTCAAGGCTTCATCCAGCCTGGCCTTGAACATCGCCAGGGTCGGGGCAGCCACCACGTCCCTGGGCAACCTGTGCCAGTGTCTCACCACCCTTAAGAGCAAAAAACTTTTTCCTCACATCTAACCTAGACTTTCCTTCCTTCAGTTTGAATCCATTACTCCTTGTCCTGTCATTGCAGTTCCTAACACAGAGTTCCTCTCTGGCTCCCCTGTAGGCCCTTCAGATACTGAAAATTTGCTATGAGGTCTCCACACAGCCTTCTCTTCTCCAGGCTGAACAGTCCCAACTTCCTCACAGCCTGCTCATTAGCTCATTAAATGACCTACAAAAAGATACTCAACCAGTTTTGAGAAATAAGACTAATACAAATACCACTTTCTCCTGTAATTGCTAAGCTAAGCAGAAACACCATAAATGCACACTTTGATTTTACAGCACAAACAAAATCTAAGCTTCTTGCACCAAATCATTAAAACATGCAATTTGTCCAACAGGAGGAAAAAAAGTAGTGACTAAAACACTTATATTGAAAAAACAAGGAGGTGGAAGGATGAGGTAATGGAAAGAGGGAAAGCAGTTGATCACTCACTTTCCCCTCGTAGAAGACTGAGCACTCAGGAACAGCAGAGGACTATGTTCCTACTCATGACGTGTCTTTGAAAAAGTGCAGTACAAAGTCTTAAAAACTAACAGAAAGGTCTGGGAGGAGGTAGCAATCTGGCATTCCAGCACTCCCACTCCCAGCTTAAAACTTCAAGGCAGGCCGACTGCTATTTCAGAGTCTGCTGATTTGCTCTACTTTCCATGATCCAAGAATGCCTAAGAAATTCTGACTTAATCTCTGCTTAATGTCTCAGGTTAATCATGTTAAAATTCTGCTTCTGGAATCTTTAATGTCATCAATGGCAGCAGCAGACCCTTGAAAGTGAACATTCAGTAAGAAAAAGCCAAGAATCTCCTTGCTGGAGCAAAGTGAACCAGTAGTCCCTTCTCTTGAGGATTTTAGAGACAGGTTAGGTTCATTTGCATCTTTTTTGACTTGTGTGCACCTATAGCAGGAGAAATTACATGTAAATCAGTACAGAAATTACACAATTCTCCCCAATATTTATCAAGTTATGAGAAACCATTAGCAATGGTACTGAGGTATATGTAATTATGGATTAGAAAAGTCATTACTGCTTTCTGCAGCTCATGAAATCACATGTAGAAAGTAGCTATAATACTACATACTGCTGTCTATACAACTGCAGGTATTTACATTTTTGTGACTGAAACATACAATTGATTGTGCCAAATTAATTCACAAGGTAATGAATTTCTCAAGCCTCCAAAATAACAAAATATCTGATTCTTCAGAGAAAAGTATGTCTGCCACAAACTGGACAACTCTGTGGGGAATGTTTTCCCAAGAAGTCACTCAAGCCGTAAGTTCATAACTATAAAAGTTTTTATTACTGCTTGAAAAATGTTTCACATTTGGAGTCCATGATACGTATTTTTAGTTAAGTTTCAGATGTGGCAGAGGCCCTATCTCTGTAACATCAAATCTGCAACCACATAACTAAATTTCTGAATTTCCAAACAAACTATGCCTCTTATAACCCAAGAACTGCAACTTTTGCATTTTTACAAAACAAATAAATTTGTAGAAGCAGTTAGTGTTGGACACTATTTTCCCTACCACAGAGCTGCATTGCAATTAAATTATGGTTAAAACTGCCATGGTTCACATGCAGAACACAGACTTTAGGTATTGTTGTATAGTTCTCTGTGGAAATGTAGAAGGTAAATATTTCTGGCCTGCTATTCAGTCACTGTCCCTTTTGAGATGTTGACTGAGTAATGTGAACATGGGAAAGCACACAAATACAAGTTTTACTTGCAAGTTTCACTCTACGTTCTGTCATCCAAATACTCCACATATTTTCTCTTTCTATAGAGAAACTATGCTGGTATCTTCACCCAGGCAGTTGTATCCTTTCATCAAATGAAAAAGGGTTAATTCCAAATTTCAAGTAAATATTCCTACAGTCACCTCCAGACTTCATTAGTTATCCAAGCAACGAAGCAAACAGAAGGAAAAAATGCACCAAATCAAGAATTCCATGAATCACACAAATTGTTTTGCTTCCACAGACATGATCAGTGTTTAAATTAGGCACTGATGTAATCTTCACGGCACACCCTCCTCTACTGCAGGATCTCATGCTCCACATCTTGTGCCCAACTTCCATCCCCACCCAAGGATATTAATTAGGTTTGCACCTCTGCAGCAGCATGCACTTATGCTAGCACTGTATTGTAAACAATTTAATTATTCTACCTGCTTTGTAATGGAGTCAAATCAGATATAACAATAATTAAAAGAAAAACAATGAAACAATAAAAATATTCAGTAAAAAGAATGCTCATTTACTTAATTGCCTTTTAAATCTGATACATTCAACTTTTCTGCTTCCAGTTCTTTAGAGGTAAGAGCAAAACAAATGAACCATTACTATCTAGAAAGCCAATTACTGCACTGGCAAAATAAAACTTTAATGCAACTTCTACCTGAGACCTCTTCATTGTGGCCCTCGATTGCTTCCTCAGGTCCTTCTCTCAAAGTAAAGTTCTTGTCAGGGTTGCACAATCTGTCTCTAAGCCCCTGCTTTTATTCTTCTCTACCAGCATCAAGAAAGTGATTCCCAGTCATGGCATTTCTATCTAACCTCTATCCTAACTCTCCCTAATAAAACAACAGTCTTGTCATTCTGACTATAACACTTTGCCAGAAGGTGAGAAGAAAATACACCCATCTATACCAAAAGACACTGAACTCACGGAAGTTATTTCCTTTGCAAAGAAAAGGAGTGCATGATACCAAAGTGTTATGTGGAAAATAACTGCACAGAGGAGTTAGGCGGAACTGGGAATTTCTGTCCTCATTGTTTCAAAGACTTAAGGAGTCTCACACATTTATGAGACTCACGTTATATTCCCACCTTATACTGTTTCCCCCTCAGCTGCCTCATGTGTTGGCATAAAGCACCTTCATTTTCCTCCCTGCACCTCATGTGCTTTGAGCAAGATTCAGCTGGATGAAGCCACCAAGCATTTGGCATATGGAAATAAAGCAGGAGAAATAGCAAAGCCTTATTACAGACAGATGTTGTTGCTCTTGCTGGAGCTTCATGCTCAAGAGCCTCATTAGAAAGAATATTGTTCCCAGTTTCATCCCCACAGAGAAGTATAACAGAAGTAATGCAATTTGTCTAATCCTGACAAGAGGACATTCAATAAATATGCACTGCATATTTTTATGGCCGACAAGAACTTTTAGCTGCTCATACTATTAATGCCAACAGAAAGACTACTGGAAGAGAGGTAAATATCTGCTGTTGAAGATGTTAAGGTTTTTATGCCTCTGGGTCAAACTGTAACAAATAACTTCACAGTCTCTGAGGTAGTAATATTCCTTATGATAGGATTCCAGACCCATTCCTGCCCCACGAGCCCTGGTGTTCTTCAGGCCCTGAACTCAGCTGCTTCTGCTGGCAAAGATCATGGAAAGCCATTCTTTCCTAGAGCCCCTCATACCAGGTTATAATCCCCCATGCTTGACAAGCCAAGCTGATCCAAAGGTGGACATAATCTTTACTTGCAAAAGCATCATTCCTCCTATCAATACCCAGCATTCTGATAGGCCTTGTACAAATAAAGACTTAGCAATGGCAGAGAAGTAAGCATGAATAGCAGTGAGCAGGCTGAAAGAAGCTCTCTCTACCCAAACTACCAGAATATTAAAACCAACTAGTGAATAAATTGGTACAGCAAAGGGGTACTGAACAGCTCTCCCCTTACTAATAAGCTTCTTCATGCCCCAGGCTAGATCAGATGTTTCTTTTCATGTTAGTACTAACACAAAGTTAATATTTACTTTCAGTATCAAGATTATGTTGCTACCGAATAGTAGCAAGTCTCAACTAAATAGTCTCAAGAAATTAAGTTCTAAAATTAGACTTAAAATATTATTTTTAAAAACCTCTATTGACTATTATAATGGAGGAAGATATAAAAACAGGAAATCTGACTGAAGCAGTTTCAAAGCACAGTACCATTATATATGAGTTCCTAGCATTTCATGACCACAAAATGAAGTTATCTTTCTTAATATGACAAGTTGCTTCTTCTCATGTGCTGAACAATGCAACTAGTACTACCAAAAACCTTCAGCTGAGGTATATTCAGTTTAACCATAGATTAAAATAGCAGATAGAAAAAAATCTTTATTATGATCTTGTGGTCAGATAACTATTACATGGACTAGCAAAAAGAACATAGATAAACGTGAATATATTTCTAACCTGTAGCTAAAGGTACCAGAGTAAATGTGCATCTGCATCTGCTCCATTATTTCCATTTACAGAACATGAAAGTATAAGTTGACAGTGTTTTCAGCAGCTGCATACACATGAGAAACAAGCCATTCCTTTAATTAAGTCTCATAATTGCAGCTATTCTCTGTAAGACTGAGTAGATGTGACAACTCAGCTACAACATCCCAACAGTAAAACTACAAAAGAAATATCCTGGAGACAGAATATGGGAGAAAAGGAAAAACAAACTGCCTTTCAGGCCCTTTCCAGAAGGGCAGCAACTTTTCATTAACTTGACGTTTGTAAAAACCTTTTATTCAGGTATTCAAATAAAACTTTCACGACATGCAGAATCTCCAAAAAAGACAGGGATCAATTCACAATTTTGCCCAAAGTAGGTGTTGTAAAATGTTATATTTCTCTTCAAAACTTACAGGAAATTATAGAATCCTTAGAAAGTCAGTGAAAACAGCTATATGTTGTACATGAGATACGCAAAAACATGGTACTTGGAAAAGATACAACAATAATGTAACTTCAGCTTGGATGTACACATTCTAATTAAGAATATTTATAAAAAGTGAATATATAAATCCAAGTATAAACTTATCAATTGCAAAATTGGGATGAAACTCTCAGAAGGTACCCAGACTTCAGCCACTCTCAGATCACTGCTTCCTGCTTTATGACAGAGGGATTTTTGTAGGAACACTTGGTTTTCATCAATTACAGCTAAATCACTTCACTAAGGTTATAACTGTGCAGATGAACCCATCAAAATCCACATGTGCCCAGACAGTTCAGTAATTCTATCTGAGCAGTATTTTTTACCTTTGCTCGAAGCGCTAGTTTCCCCTGCCTCCAATAACTATCCATTTCTAATAGCCTAAATGAAGCAATCCGGTTTCTTCTAATCTCCACTTTAGCCCAAATCGCCCACAAGGACAAAAAAAGACGTAAAACACAAACACAAAAACGTAAGATTACTCTGGTAAACTCCACTGTTGTCACTCTGCATACCCAGGCAAAGCTGCAACCACAACAATGCAACTCGGACACAATGAAGTCTGTGATATGCAGTCCCTGGCTCCACGACTGACCCCCGATCATCCACAACATTGCAACAACTTCAGCAGGTTTTCCCCAAGACATTATTGTGACTACAACATGATATGGAATAAGCAACCTTCATCTTACAGCACTTTAACAATCTCCAGCTTCTTTCATGAACGTAAAGCTACAGATTATTCTATTAGTCAAAGACCAAACCCACACGCTAATTTTAATCAGATTTCACTGCCATCATCTATCACGACCAACCTAAACATTCTCCCCAAAAGGATTTTTTAAATCAACATACAAGTTTTTCCCCTTAGAAGCAGGATCTCAGTTTGTGCAAGATACCAAAAAACCCACTTGAAAAACCACACTGATTTCTTGGGTACTTGACTATTAATATAAGTATTAAAGCTCAAAATTGTGTTTCTTCTCAAATAACTGAAACTGCCCTTTGAAAAAACAGCAAACTGTAGCACAGTGTGAATATCATCACTCTCCTTTCAGCAGATAGTCTCATTTCACCAGTGCAAATTTTATTGTAACTACCTTCCACTGCTTCTCCCCTCTCAAAGCTTTCCCGTTTCATAACATTTTGCAAACCCAACATCTTGCTTTGAAACAGCTTTGAAATCCTAGCCTATGGCCAACTTGCAACTGATACTACAGTTTAAATACCTTCCCAGCAAAGTTGCACAAACTTCAAAACACTCTGGGATCAGCCATTAAAATGTTTTTGTTTGAGTTACAACTCTAATGAAAAACAAATGTCTGCATTTATTTTAGCTAGCTTAATGGTCTAGGACTTTGCTTAAGAGAAAGGTATGAATTTACCTCATTTACCTGACTGAACAGGTTAGTAGAACAACATTGTACAGATATATGGATAGTATTCTTCAAACATTTAATGAGTGTTTTAGCCATAGATTCAATTAAGGAGGCCAAATTAATTGCCTCAATTTAATTCTTCAGTTTAAGTCTGCAATTACAGTGCACCCAAAACTACGCACTTCTAGCTGCAAGCTTACATGGTTCAATTTGCAAACAGATTTAAGACCCAAAACTAATGCAATGCTACAGGATAGGCCATTGCAAACAATGTTTTTACCATCCAAATAAGGTACAGATAACAGATGCTGCCCGAAATTTTAGTCTTCCCAAAGTGTCTGTTGTAGAAGATACCACTGTGTTACACAAGTGTATCTCTCAGTTATACACATGCTGCACTGGAACATTCTGGGTGGGAATCCTAGCATGCTAAATGAAATGCTTCATACAAAGCTGTCTTTCAGCTGAGAGTCATGACATTCTACTGCTGGTTTAATCCATACCCTCCACAATTAAGCCAGCAAATTCTATGCTGGTTCTGTACAGCCTTAGCCATCTATAATGAGTTGCTATTTCTGCAACATTTTATCCCTAAATTCATTTTTAATGCTTTGTACATACTTCTCAGCAGAGGATATCATAGTTCTGCTAAAACAAAACCAACATAGGCTGACACAAATTTCTACATTCTCAGTAACAACATTGTTGACCATCCTTTGTATCTCAAAATATTTTGAGTATGCACCACCTGTTTCCAACTAGCACTCAAACTGTTCAACCACACAATTAATGACAGCTGCCAAAAAGTCTAAAATATCAGGGAAAACAGAGAAGTTTAACAGCAGCTATATAGGACTGAGGCAAGCCACAACTTTTGCAAAATATGAGTGATTATAATACATCCAATACTCTAATAACATATTATTTGCACTTCACAGATTCCCTTAACTCCATTATAACTCAAAAGTTAGCAGTTTGTCTGCCAGAATGCCAGTGCCTGTGTGCAACAAGTCTTTCTAGGGCAGGAGAGTGAGCAAGAGCCTGTGCACTTCCAGAGTTTTACAGACTTAAGAAATTCCTAGCAGAGACTTCCCAGTACACATCCCTAACATGCACATCCATGCTATGTAGCCAGAAACACACAAAACAGAACAAAAAGTCTGCTCAAGAAGGGTTACCAAGCACACAAATGCCAACTCAAAGAGAAAATTCGAGATTCGGACTTTAAAATATCAATTTTTATTTCCTAAAATATGTAAAAACTGTTATGTAGCAAGAAATTAAGATCACCCAGTAAGTACACTTTATAACAACAATTTCAAGTGCATTGCCACTTCATTTGAAGGTGCAGTTTACTTATGAACACTGACATTCTTGCCATGCTTTCACAAGTATGTAAAACTCCCCCTGTATAGAAATCCTTCTTCCTAGCAAAATATTGAATGGAGTAACTTTTTATATGCTTACTTCAGGGTTTTGCAAAAGCATCACATGCTTACAGTAATTCAATTAATTTAGCTATTTAAGAGGTTCTTTTACAGAAATTAGAACATAAAATTCTAGTACTAAATAGGTGATACATTTTTGTTAATCCCAAAAGGAGGAGAAAGGAATAACACAGGAAAAAAGGAATACTTAAAATTAATACACTTGTGCTTCACAAAGAAACCAACACAACATAAAAGGCATCCAAGGCCTTAGGTCTCTGCCCTGGTCACAACTTCATAAATTATGGGTACCACACCAAGAGCACCAGAAGCAAAGAATCCTGTCTCAAAGTTTCAACTAAATTATCTCTAAAAGCAACAGGCAACAAGATTAAATAGTTCAGCTATTTAAATGAGAATGAAAAAATATGGTAAGAACTATTTCTTACTCCTTTATTTTGTAAATCCATACACCTGCACTTTACTGCTTTGAGAGAGAAACAAGACAGTGTTTATACAGTTATTTCTCTTCTGTGGATAAGAGCAGTATGAATTCAACCACATCCTTTAAGAAAACTATAAAAATACCATTTCTCAGTACGAATTTTCTCCAAAATGTGGCAGCCTTACAGAACAGTCACATACATAGCTCTAGCCAGCAAAGAGATCCTCTCCCGAAATTTCAAATAGATACAAGAATGCCTACATTTCTTAAACTAAGCATATCTACCTATCACAATTCTTCTCAGGCATTCAGCACAGATGATTAATAAAGAGCACGTGGATCCAACAAGCAATACTGCCAGAGATGAAGACTAACAAATCCCTGCAAAAACACAGCTGGAGAGAAGCTCCTGCTATCAAGCACTGTTTGCACAAAGCAGCGCAGAAGTGCAAATCCTGAACTCTCAGGAGACTCCTGCATCCCATCTGTGTACAAGAGGAACTTGAAGTTTTAAACCTAACCTATTGTTTGGGACACATTTGTCAAATCTGAATCTTTTAACAGTAATACACATTAATTCCTCTCTCAAAGAAAAATAATTATATCAAAAGTAGGCTACAGCGAAACAACAATATTGAAGAATTAAGTCTCAAATTCAGAATATTAAGATTTTTATGATGCATAGAACAAGCTTCAATTTCTTGCACAAAATAGAGAATCTCTTATGTGATAACACTGGGAGGAAAAAAAAGCATAAATATTAAGTCTTTTCCAATAAAGCAGAACTTAAAACTTACCATAGACTGACCATTCTCACTGTAATACTAATTGGCTATTTAGTCCAAAATGTACTTTATTTCACAGGAGCTCTTCCAGAAGAGTAATATGGAGGCAAGTATAGCTTAAGAATAAGGTGGCTGCTCAGCTTCCTTCATACTGACACACTCCTAGGAGCAGTCACTCCTGTTGGAGTAAGAACAAAATTCTGAGTATCTTCCCCCCACCCGAACATTCTGCATCTGAGGTATTTTCTCACTGTGTATTAAGGGTTAATCTGAAAACATTTAATAGAGACTGCTCCATGAATATTTAGGATCTTGATGGCTGGTATCTCAGCTTTCGAAACTAGCTCTTGGGTCAGGCCAAGGACTGATGGCAAATGAGGTATACAGCACTTCGGGTTTTCTTCCATCATAAGCCCAAATGGCTTTTCTGTCTACAGCACAATTTCCACGTATGGAAAAGAAATATATCGGATGACTGAAAAACACACCAAGCCAACAAATCAAAAACACAGTGGCTTTTTGCTTAGAAATCTACTCAGAAATTAGGTTTTAACTGCAACAAAAGCATACTAACCCAAGAGCATTTGGTCACTGGTGCTTACCAGCAGAGACAGATTGGTATTGTTAAGACAACACCTAATACAATGAAATAAGCATGGGCTGCAAAAGGCATTCATTCTCAAGCACTATCACATTCTAAAACATCCTGCT
>NW_008661588.1:21419-36116 GCF_000695815.1 Acanthisitta chloris
GACTTTATTAGAGCCAGCATGAGGAGCCATACCACATCAGGCCTCAAAACCTAAAGCTAGAAATCCATTTCTCACCAATTCCAGTGAAGATTCTCACAACTTCACTTAGTCCTAGGCACAGGATACTAATCTCCTCAAATCCATGCCCACTTTCTTCAAGTTGAACACGTGTCAACGAAAACTAGACTACAGCCCACCTCACTGTTTTGCATGATAAATGTTCTCTCTCTGACACACACTCCTGGATGTTTGGCTACAGAAAAGGATCCAACTAAACTGTATGTCCAAATTGGTGCAGAAAGTATAGACCCTGAATTTCAGATTCTGAATGGAAAATGAAGATGCTTAATGGTTGCTGGTGGCTGCTAAGTGGCATTTAGCTCGCATGAATCAAGATATTTTGCACCACATCTATAAAAGCAATGAAAGAGCTCTTCTATTAAACACACAATTTCTAACACAGCTACCTCTGTACCTACTGCTTCACAAAGACACCTCTGGCTACTGCTATGGATACTAACCTCACAGAACATCTTGTTACTTCATTTGGAAACTCAGATGCACGGCACTAAAAATAGCTACACTAAGAGCATTTTATTTACATACTTTAAAATACACAAGACACTTCTCTGTAGAGACATTTCAGAGTTTTGGAACAGACAAGGTGTAAGACCATCACGCATTCCACACTAGTAGAAGCAAGTTCAGGTGACACTGCAGGAATATAGAGATGCTGCTTGCCACTGTAGGGAGACAATTCATGCACTCAAAGCTCAACTGGAGCTGAAGCGGCCAGAACTGTGGGAGACAATAAGAAGTGGTTTTTAAAATAAGCTAATAGCTAGGCGCAGTGCAGAAATTACATTGGCCCATTACAGGATGAGTACAGCCAACTCAGAAATAGGGACATAGACAAGGCAGAGATGTTTAATGCTTTCTTTGTCTCTGTCTTCAACACCACTGATGGACTAAGAGGGTCCCAGTGCCTTGAGCTGAAGCACTATGGCTGTGAGAATGATAAACTCCCAGTTTATCACAGCACGACATGCTGTTCCAGCTGGATCCCTGTAAATCTATGGGACATGATGGGATTCATCTCAGAATACTTAAAGAGCTGCCTGATGTCACTGTGAGGCCTCAATGATTTTTGAACAGTCTTCAGAATATGGAGAGGTACCAGTTGACTGGAAGCTGCCTGACTTTGTACCTATTTTTAAGAAGGGCAGGAAAGAAGGATGACCCTGAAAACTACAGGCCCGTTAGTCTCACTTCAGTGACTAATCAAGTTATGGGTAAGATTATTCTGGGAGGTATTGAAAAACACCTGAAGGACAACGCAACTATCGGTCAGGTAGCATGGCTTCATGAGGAGGAAGTCCTGCTTGTCAAATCTGATTTCCTTTTATGACAAGGTAACGCACCTAATTAAACAAGGGAAGTCTGCTGATGCAATCTGTTTGGATTTCAGTAAAGCTTTTGATGCAGTCTCTCGTAAGATCCTTCTGGACAAAATATCCAGCATACAGCTGTATAAATACATCAGGCAATGGGTGAGCAACTGGCTCATGGGTTGGGCACAAAGGGTTATGGAGAATGGGGTTACATCAGGCTGGCAACTGGTCACTAGTGGGGTTCTGCAGTGCTCCATCTTAGGCCCAGTGCTCCTCAATATCTTCATAAATATGGACACCGGACTTGAAGGGATACCAAGTTTGTCAATGAAACAAAACTGGGAGGAGCTTCTGACTCCATGATAGGCAGAGGCTCTGCAGAGGAATCTAAACAAACTGCTCATCTAGGGTCGGGCAATCACCAACCTACAGGTCGTCTCTTTTGGCTTATTTCACAAAAAAACTAACCATGCGTACTGCACCAGTTATTTAAGCACTGCACAGCTTACAGTGAGACATAAGCAGTACTCAATCTACTTGTACCTTCGGTATGACAAAGACACAGTTCATTTTCTTCAGCTTTCAAACATTCCTGCCCATGTGTCTTCCAGTGTGACCTGGGAAAGGAACAAGTTAATGTCTGACTTCTGTTTCAATTGTATACTTTTACTAGTGGTTATTTACAGCAGTCTGGTGTGCTGTACTGGTAGTTTGCATGGGCTTGAAAGTTAGCAGTCTGTATTTCTGAACCAAGATTTGAGGGGTTACATAAACACATTTATCTTTGTGGGTTTTATTTTGGAAGGGGAAAAAAGTAAATGAGCAGTTAGGAAGGAGCAAAGCAGATGGTTTAGAAGGCAGAGAACTGACCAGAAACACACTTCATGTGTTGAATTATGTTAGCAGTCTCCCTTGAGCATTTGATCTACACATGCAGGGGGTTTATGGTTGACTTTCCTTGCTACGTCAATTCTTAGCCAGAAAAAAATCACCATCCCCTTTACCCTCATAATGACAAGTCTAGGACCTTTCCTTGCTTCCTGCAGGTGTGTGAGATACAGCAGGTTTTGCAGTGGCAATGCTGCATTCCTCAGTTCTGGGTACTGCAATAATGCACATGCACTGCCTACCTATTTATATGCTGATTGACAGGACTCCAACATTATTACAGGGCACAAAATCCAGCAGGGGCATTTTACTGCAGAGAGAAAAAAAAGCAACCTGAACAATTGACAAGCCAGTGCAAAGCAAAGATACATATATGAACATCTCTGCAGTAACTCATTTCCAAGTGAACTTAATCCATTCTCAAAGCAGACAGTATAATTTGCATTCACTGGCCGGTTAAGTCCCAATGAGAACAGCATCATTTGAAAGCAGAACATTCATTTGAAAATAGCTAGCATGAACCTCCTCTACCTCATTCCTCTGTAAACAAACATTAAGAACATATCCATGGCAACTCATGCTGTGGAAACAAGAATCCAACATAACCTTTTAAAAATTATGCCAGTTCTTTTACAAAGAATTCACCAAAAGAACTATAAACCCTGTCGGGTGACACTGTAATCATAAATTTACACACAAATGTCTGTGGAAGCCTAGCTTAAAACCAGCACCTGCAGCAAGAAGCCTGCAGGGATTTCAGCCTGATGCTACCAGTTTTGAAAAAGGTATTTCCTTGCCCTAAAGACCCCACATGTCCACTCACTCTTCAACACCGCTGGTCTGTGGAACCAGAATGACATACTAGCGCTGCCCTCAGCCTCTTATGGACCTCAAAATTTTAAAAAATCAATCCTTAGACAAGTCAAACCAATTTATACTGATGAAGCCCCTCCACACTTGGAAAAGAACAGAACTGGGATTCAAAAAAAATTTCACTTCTGCAAGCTTTCTGTACCCTTATATATCATGAACTCAAACAACTACACCATACATCTGAAGCCTCTGAGAAAGGAGCGATCTTCAAGAGCAGTGGGGAAGAAAAAAAGCAAAGTAAGAAAACAAGAGTTTGCATTTTCATGTATAAAGACTAGGGAAAATACCACAGCAATGTGTATTTTTAACTTTCAAAATTTTAAATGGTTGTTCTTTAACATGAATATACTATAGCAGAAAAAAATTCAAACACAACCTAAGAATCGACGAATGAAACCCTTGGGCTTACTTGCTAACTTTTAAAGCAGAAAGACACATGTCAGTTTTTACTTCTGTAGCTACAGACAAAAATTAATCCTTACAGCATTACATTCTGCGTGGAGAAAACAGGGCCAGGAATTAAACATGGCCTTCAGCAAATAATTCAACAACATGTCTAAGATTAAGATGCTGACAGTTCTGTCTCTCAGGTCCAAGTTCCTGCTACCAGAGTACACTGCCTCTTATTCATACATTTTAATTGCCAGGTTTAGAAAAAAAGGCATGCAAGATAAAGACTGGTATCTGCTAATGAGGGAATAGTTTATTTTATATCTTAATTCTAACTCAGACTAATGAGCAAACCACTGTGAAATCTCAGAATCTGATATCAAACTTACCATGGGGTTTGAAGAGTCTAATTTCTCCCTCATCCCCAAAGCAATTTTATATATAGCTGGTGAAGAAAAAGGATTCTGGAAGTTTGTAGTCATCAGTATGCACTTAATGTATCAACTGGAAGATATTTACAGGCATGAAATGGAAGTGAGCCAGAAGATTTATAAAAGTATTTCCCCCTCTCCCCCAATGCAATATTACTTCTCTTTGAAGCAGGGAGTGGAAATGAGGGAGTACAGATGTGCAGTTTTGATAGCAAGACCCAATAGCACAAAATGAGAAGGTAATTAACATGGGCCAAATGCTATTAACAACTTTGATACCTTTTTAATTTGAATGCCCCTGCTTCCTAGAAACCCTTCTAGGATTTTCTAATACCATAATGGTTAGAAAGGGCCTCAATGATTTAGCTAATCTTGCGTCTCAGAACCGGGGGATAAAAAAATGGTCTAGACATGGTTAATCTGTGCCTTATGAGGCTCTCTGAAAATGGAAATACCATAGTCTTCCCAAGCAATCTGTTCCAGTGGGTCACAATTTTTTCTAGTGCCCATTTACACCATCTTTGTTGCAGTTTAAGCACATTACCAGTGGTTCAGTTGTCAAAATGACTAGAATGAAAAATGCTGTCCTTGTTTAAATCCCACCTGAAGTCAATTCTTCCTTCTCTTCGTAGTCTTGTTTTTTAAGGGAAACAGTTCTAAATCCTTCTATGAATAAAATAACTAGATTTTCAAGACTTCATTCTTTACTTTCCTCTATATTCTCTCAAAGTACTCTAGCTTTTCCTGAGGTGAAACACCTAAGCCTGGCACGAAGGACTGTCACATGATACACAAAAACTTATCCTGCTTACATCTCACAGTTCATCTGAGTTACAACATCTATGTTAACAGAATCACACCTAGTTTCTTAACTGCAACATCCCCAGACACTCTGCACAAAACTCAGTCTACTCCCCCCTAGTCTTCTTGCACAAAGATGAAATATAAATGGAGGATCTTGAATCTTGTCCTCATCCAAAAGGTATGTTTTTTACCCTCCCAGACTGCTTATTCACTTCCTTCAAGTCATTCTGAACCCTAATCACGTTTTCCAATGCACTTGCAGCAATTCCTAACTTGATACCATCTGCTGCTAATGCTGCACAGCCTTAAAGTTTCACTTAAGTGGGAATTAGTGACAGAACCCTGCAGAGACCATTCAGTGTACACGTCCTCTAGACAGTGATTCATGAAACTATTTAAGCTTTTTTCAACAACTTCACAGGATTTAGAGAAATATCCTTGCTTATCATACAGAAAAAGCCATTAGAATAACTAATTAAATTAAGAATATATTTGTTCCCCCCAAAGGAGACTAGACACTATGCCATGAAAGGAGATTTGACTGCTTGTGAATTTTGGTTAGAGAAAATCCATATTTATGTTTATTTAACATCTTTATACTCATTACTTGAAAAGCTTACCAAATAGTTTGCATTTGTTGCAAGTGGACTCCAAACCTCTACTGGCTCTTTTCCACCTGTCCCACTTAAGATACAGCTACTGGGCATGGCTTCTCTGTCTTTAAAGAACTTTATCTGTCTATATGGAAACTGATAATGGTGCTGCAAACACCAACCAGGTGAACCAAATTACCCTTCTTTGAATTTCACTTGCTTTTCAAATTAGCACTTCAAGCACTTCTTCCTTAACTAAGAAAAGTTCCTACACTTCTGTTTCTGGGGTCAAAGATAATTACAGCTTATCCTGCAATAAAGATACATGCGAAGCAACAAGTGCACTTTCTCAGCATCATGTTACAATTCTTCACTCCGTAGCAGGCCAAGCCCTTATTCTTCTTGTCACCGTGTTTAAACTATTCTAGAAGTACATTGTTTTAATAAGAGTAAACATAAAACAATGCACTTTGTATCAAGTATGTCTGAACAGATAGAGGAAGAGCTAGGCCTATAGAGAAACCTCTTTAGAGACAGCAACACACTAATGGAAACAGCTTGTTGTACGGTATAATGCTTTTGTATTGACCATATTTACCATTTAATCCTTACTCTAACATTGCTTAACTTGTCTGTGTCAGAACTCTCAACCAATATGTGCCTTAATTTATAGAAAAAAATACATGTTAAAGAAACTATTAAATCAGAAATTTTAAATATTTTTTGAAAAAAAAAGGTCACTCAAACCTTTTCCAAAGAGGCTGCAGCCAACTGATTTCTTAGAATATTTCCACCTCTTTCATTAGTTGTCTGCACCCCAATTTAATATACACCCAGCAGCATCACATATTCAAGTTATTTGGTGAACTGGGAAAATAAAGTCTTATTAGTATATGATCTAACTGACCACCAAACACCTCACTAGTGCTAAATGAGGTCTCTTGCTTCCTGTCCTGGTTGAGCTGCACCAATCATGCCGGTGTACATGCTGAGCTCATTCAACTTGCTAACCAGAAAGCTAACCTAAGCAAGTAGTTTTCCTCTGGCTTCGCAAACTGTATAGTCACATGCCAGAAACAAAGTAAGACCACATTAGTGGACTTGCACTGCTGCAGTAGAAAGTTCTGATTTGTATTGCCCCACAAATGCTGTCACCCTAATCTAGAATATTACCCACAGAAAGAGAACAGCTGCTGCACACAGCAGCCACATCTACAGCTAGAACTACCTCAAAATTTTAATTAGAGAGAGACTCTCAGGAAGCTAATCTGTACATATCTGAATTTAGTTAAAGAAGAATTTAAGCAGTGGCAACAAAAGTGCTTGTTTTGGCCCATGGTTTATTACACTACATAGTAAATCACAGAAGGCTACCCAGAAGCAGCTCACATAAGAGAGAACTATATCTTATTAAGAACTACCAAAATATTTACTTTATTCAAACTTCTCAGTTACTGTATTTCTGTTTTCTACTCTGCCCCAGTCATTCTGCCTAGAGCTGTAATACAATGGGGAACATTCATAACACAAATATGAACACAAATTTCCAGTGAATGCAAACAAGAACATCCTCTTAACAGTGTTGACAAAAGATCTGGTATTAAGTCTTGAAAAGTAAAGCAGTACAGTCATTTTGGGACATCATTCAGACCTATTATTATGAGTTTACTAAATTTTAAATTAAAACCTCTGACACTAAGGCACGGACCACTAGACCCTTTCCTGAACTGGAGAGGGCAATGCTGAAAGGTAGGGGAGACAGGAGGGAGCTCTGTTAATTACTGTTAGACCTCAAAAACAAGAAGTTGTCTCAGTGTCTCATGATCCCATTATTGCAGCTTCAGCTTGTGGGTTTTACAGATTTAGCAGCAAGGAATTCTGAACAGCAGATTCAAATTGCCTCTGGGGGTTAGAGGAAAAGATACCAACTTTAGAAAAATCATTCAGCGTAAGCGAACAGATGCAGTTTCTCCTGCCTAGATAGCGCAAAAAATATATATATATTAGAAATTCATATATTTCTTCAAAGTCAGTAACTTCTTTACTGTGTATGCAATTGGTAAAGCCATGATAAGGAGAAGTTAAAGAGCTTTGCAAAGTAACAAAGGCTAAGAGACAAACCACCCCCAATTCATTCAACATCACACATCAGCGATCCAAATCTATTTTAAAAATATAATTTCAAAACCCTTCCATTTCCCCAGGAAGCAGTTTGGTTTGTGGAACTCAACCATATCCAGGGCAATAACACCCAACCATGTGACCCTCTTATGGAAAGGCCATGGGGAAAAAAAAAAATAAAAATCTGTCTGGAGTTTGTGCTGGCCAAGCAAATCAATATACTTAAGTCATAACTCAACTGCACTACTTACAAAGTGAGTAATTGTTTTCCTAATGCCATCTCTACCATTTTTTAACAAAGAACAAGTTGTCAAAGTACTGAGTTTGCAGCAGATCTTAAAGTGGCTTTGCTTGACAGCAGATTAAGCAGAGAAAAGCAGCTAACTGATGCAACAGTTAAGCAGTTACACAAAAAATCCAGTTACAGTTCAGTCAGTCACAATACTACTTTCTTCAGCTGTCTTACTGTATAAACATTATTACACAATGACATTTCCGAAATTCTTGATTCCAATCTTTTTTGTTTGTTTCATAAATTTTACAGTCCAAGAAAATACATGATGACCAATTCAGGTCCAAAAAATGCTTAGGACTATTCAGTATCTTAGACTTCACTGTCACACAAGTGAGTTCTAACTATATTAATGATCTCATTTTTAGTTTTAACAATTATTTTGGTTTTAATTCCATTATGTTTTTATAAAGGTATCAGCATGACATACATTTCATATGATCTAACTTCAAAGAGTTAAGATTAAGTTACTGGATTCTTGCAATACCTACTGTAGTTTCTTATGGTATTGAAGAAGCTATCAACAATAAGTGAGAACATATGTTTAAGACTAGGGTAAAGTTTATTCCAAGAGGCAAAAATTCTCTTCAGCTTTATATAATTATTTTGAACAACATATGTATTAAAGAAAATATTTTACCTTACTTACATATTCAAACTATGTGGTATAGTGCTCTGTAATTTTCTAAGCCTCAAACATCATAGCAGCAGCAATCTTTAACTATTTATCTCTTAAAATCTCCCTCTTCCTTCCTCCCACCCAAAGATCTCTTCATATCACCCAGTTTTTATGCATCTTCACCAACTGCTGCCCAACCAGGATGTTTCAACATTAAATACTTTTACCATTAGAAATGGATCAGCTGTAATGCTGAGCACAACAACTACTTTTGGCAAACACAAAGGGGAGAAAATTCCTATACCTTCTAAGTTCACATCGAGTCTAGAAGCATCTTGAGTCCAAGGCTGTAGGTATCAAGTATCCTCCATGTCTCACAACTAATAGGAAAGTACAAAACTCAGAAGATCACAAATGAGGCCTTGGCAAAAAAACCCGAACAAACCCCTAAAACCCCCAGCTTGAATTCCAGCACTACCCTGAAGCACAAGTGTCATCTGAGCTGTACCATTCCACTCACATTCCAGGTAGAATGGATTTTGTGTTTATAAAATACATTTTCTCAAATCTCACTCCTGATGCTCCATCCTGTCGATAAATATTTAATCACAGAAACACTTCACAAAAGGCAGTTTGAACACACATCACTGGCAAATGTATCTTCCCTCAGCTAAAACACAGAAAAATTCTTCTGTTACACATACACAAATACGGCATTGGTGAAGGAGCCTTCAAGAGATGCACACTGAAAGAAACAATTACTTAAGTTAGTCATTTTATGTCTAAAATACTTTTAAAGCACAGTCATTCATCAGTTAGGTACAAGTCACAGGAAGATGATGATGTACTTAAACTCTGAAACCTGAAATGCTTCTTATCAACAGTCTCTCCAAGCACTCAGGAAACAGCAAACATGACATTTTTGAAAAGTAAGGCACAAGCACAATATTAGCTGTGGCAATAAACCTTACTGCCTTTGAGACTTACTCTTTGGAAGAACTCCAACAGGCAAGTCTTATCACATACAGGGATGGCAATGGCACAGAGAAATACTAGGAAGTCTAGAACACCCTTGTTTACAGCCCCTGACCAACCTTGGTTACATAAAGAGAGACGATAAGAATTAAATCTCTAGGAGGGGGAGATTCTTGTCAATCCAGGAATAACAATAGTTGAATTTCTAAACACTGTGGCTCTGCACTTTTGCTGAGCATGCATGCTGCACTCAGGGAACATAAGTGTTTTCAGACTAAGGCAAACATTTTTTTCTATTAAAGCCTATCTCCTTCCTGTTTTATCTGCATGTGAAGTTCATTAACAAGGGGAGACTACACAAGACTAAAACAAAATCCATCTGCTAATGGTTATGGCTTAATTCAGTCACTTTTATTAATTAGTACTACATAGCACAAGAGATACATTGTACTATAGACAGCATCAGAATGTTTTTATCCCGCTGTGTTTGCCTGTTTCTACAAAAACAACGATGCTATATATTAAAATACACAGCAAGACCTTGCTTCAGAGACTTGAATGCAGAGAGCTAACATTATTTCCAGTCACATGTTGGCTGTATCAACCCACCAGAAAGCAAGTTTTTCACATCTCCCATAGAGGAAAAAGATGAGGGGAGGAATAAGTACAGAGAGGACAGAAAGAGTGCTTCTTTCACAGCTTCTGTAAGCTGAGCACACTGTGACCAGTGTGACTCTGGGCTGTGTACCACTGAGGACATGCAGCATGGCACGCTAACATGTCCCTCTTGAGGTTACTCATACAGCTTCCCTCATTTTGGACTGCATGTCTTCAGGTGCTTCCATACCACAAGACCTCTGGCTCTCCACCTCAGCACTCAAGTTTCCCTTCACAGGAATGGGCTCCACATGCCCCTATGAGTTTCCACCCACAAACTCCAAGATCATGCACCCTACAGTCACTAGTTCTTTTCTGGTACCTGTCACTCCTTTCAAATATATTGCTACCTAATTTCAAGTGACACTTTCCTGCCTAAATACCAAACAGTTTACCTCTCTCTTTTCTTTGTCTCACTCACCTGACCTGATTGCTTCTACTTTCAGATCTTCTCCATCCCAGTTCACCATCTGACACCGGTTCTCTTTCCCCACAGCTCACCCAGACAGATTTATTTCTGTTCATTTTGTAGGCTGGAGAATCTCCCACAGAGTAATTTAAGGCGCTATTTATAAGCATAGAGTAAAGGTCAGCTTAAAAAGAAACCACAACATTTTCCACTTTTATAAAACTGTTTCACATGAAAGCCCAGAGCTTTCCAACCAAAGAATCCTCTCTGCTATTCTAGCTTTTACCAACACAGCTGGACTGTGCTCCTTGATGCCCAAGAACATTTCTCAAAAGCTCTTAACTTTGAATTATAGAATCACTAAGGTTGGAAAAGACCTCTAAAATGATCAAGTCCAAGCCTTAACCCAACACTGCCAGGTCCACCACTAAACCATGTTCCTAGGCACCACATCTATACGTTTTTTGAACACTTCTATGGATGGTGACTCCACCACTTCCCTGGGCAGTCTGTTCCAATGCCTGACCACACTCTCAATGAAGAAATGTTTCCTAACGTCCAATCTACACCTCCCCCGGAGCAACCCGAGGCTGTTTTTTCTTGATCTATTGCTTACTACCTAGGAGAAAAGACCAGCTCCCACCTGTCTACAACCTCCTTTCAGATAGTCATAGAAAGCAATAAAGTGACCTAGAACCCCCTTTTCTCCAGACTAAACAATCTCAGTTGCCCCTCATGTTACAGATAAAATTCACTTTTTTTACTGCAGGGCTCAAAAATCAGAATTCAGATGGAAATTTCATGTGGCTGTTGTACTAATGCCAAGACATTCAACAACAACATCAATGCATCACACCTCAAGAAGAAATCATCTTGAAAGGGTATGTTACTGTAACAGGGGTCTCATTTTTACAGTAAAGCTAAAAGGTATTTTGTTAGCAACAAAACACTGAAGTGTCGATAGTTATTTGCATTTAAAAATTTCAGTGTCAAACAAGCAGTAGTTACAAGTTTTGACTACTTTAGCATTAGTCTCACTGAACATGTGATTAGAGGCTACAATCTACACTCACACTAAAGGGAAATCAACCTGCTTTTTTTTTCTTTTAATGTAAGAACGCTTTCACACCTTCCCATAGTATTTAATTTTTGCTGCACTTCACACCAAAGCCAGCTGACTTTGTAAAAACCACTCACAGGAAATCACACTGAACTCAGAAATACCACATGGCTGCTGAACAAGAGAATAGCCATGGTTACCAAACCAAATTAATGCCATTGATCACTTTAAAGAGAGATAGTTGTAGGCTTGCTAATTATCTGAGGTGCTTATTATATATTTCAAAGTTTGAAAGGAATTCTATACCTCTATCAAAGCCAGCAAATCAATCATCTCTGTTAAAGGCTTAGTGAAAAAGTAAATCGTACTGCTCAAATCTACGGTCAACATATGAGAAACATTACTATGAAAAGCATTCAAAAAGCCTCCTCATGGGAAAGGGTAACATTATGAGAACTAAGTGTTTTCACATGTTCTTTTTACCTTTGTTCTTTTATAGTCTTATTTTGCACCTCTTCTACGGCAAGATTTTTTGGGAGGGTACTAATCTGAATTCCATCTCTTTCTTCTCAAGGCCCCTTGGGACTGCTTCTCCCCCATGACTGTCTTTTGTTCCTGCTACAATAATTCTCAGATCAGTCAAAAATAGTTCACATGGCATTCTCCAACAGAGTCAGGAATCTGCAGTGGTAGCAGATTTGAAAAGAAGGAATGAAAAAAAAATAATTTGAAGAGAAAACCCCCACATTCTCAGCAATGTTGTAAGCTTGTCTGCTAAGGCATAGCGAACAAACTTCATCCTGAAGTCATGGCTCTCATGCACTAGTGACCAAGAGAAAGCAATCACATTAAAGCAAAGGTGTTGCTCTATAGACAGGAAAGCTCAGCCACTGACACTGCTCTTTCCCAAGTGCCATGAAGGCAAACAGACATCACTGTGGCCTTATTTACAGCATCATGTAACCTGCAAACAACCTTAACTTTCCTATAATAAGCTCAAAAGCAGGCTAAAAACATGGAAAACCCAATCATTGCATTTTATTCCCTATATATAGGCTATGCCCCCCAGAACAGGAAAGAAAAACCCCTCCTGAGTGATGCTACAAAGTTTCAAACCTAACAGAGTCTTCCATATTTTGCACCACTAGAGTAGCAGGTCCCTATTTCAACATCCCATCTGCTTTTAACCAACATACATGTTTAAGCTTCTAATCTCAAAATAACTGTGTCCTCAAACTAGGTTATTATATTACTACAGGATATAAAGGGGAAAATAAATATTTCTGCAGCATTTGATTTTTCTTTCTAATTAATGACTTGCAAATTATCTTCTCCTACAATCACAGTATAGTTATTCTGTTCCTAAACAGAATACGAGTGTCAAAGGTGGTTGTGTTTTGCTATTTGATGTTTAACATTTTAAGATGATTTCTTAAGCAAAAACACACCTGGATGTTTGTTTGCCTATTTAATTTGTATCTCACTTCATACGTACATTCAGCAATCAGCACAGCAGCTTTCCTGTACTGCTGGCAGTTTCTGGGAGCTACTGAAGAACTCAAGAATCACAAGTTACTTATTCTACATTCAGAGAAAAACATACAAAATAAATAAAACTTGTAAATTTTATATATGTCGTAATATAGTGTGAATGTTTGTAAGAATGTTAGAGTCAACCATTTAGTGATGACAAGCTTAAGTATCTGCCACTAGAATCTACAAATCATACAATCCACTATCCTGAGTTGGAAGGGAAGCACAAAGATTACCCAGTTCAACTCCTGGCCTTGCACAGGACAGCCCCAAGAATCACACCATGTGCCTGAGAGGTTTATCCAAATGCTTCTTGAACACTGGTAGTCTTAATGCCACACCAATGTTTTAAGTATTTATTTGCTTCTAATACGCATATCCCCACTCCAAAGACAGTTCCCCTCAACCTTGGCTTTTACCCACTCGATCTTCCAACTCCATCACTTCAGGCTGTTTGCTTTGGGATCACATTCCTTTGTCCAACTAAGAAATCCCTTCTTCCAGTCTCAATTAATCCCAACTGCTTTCCCACACCTTTATTCACCTGCAATTCCACCAGCCAACCCTTTTAAAGCTGAGCACATTTATAAGCCCACTGACAATTTAGATGCCTTGTCCTAAGCACTTGTTACTGTTTTACAGGTTTGCCCAAGTCAGATATTCTGTCACAAATACTTGCAATTCTGATCAGAGTTCCTGTCCATTTAAAATCATACACAGACTACAAATTACTGGTCTTCATTCCTCTCCTGAAAAAGAGCAGTTTCTCATTTACTGACCTACAATGTGAACCATCAACCACTCTGCAAAAGCAATTTTTTCCATCTCCTCCACAGTCTGAGAAAAAAAAGGTAGAGTGTCCTATTGCCTTCCTCACAGAAGTGTTTCCAATTAAGTAGGAAGATGGGAAGAAACCACCAGGTGAGGTGACCCTTGTGTGGGAGCTAACCCATCCTGAATCACAGAATCATAGAATGTTAAGGCGTTGGAATGGACCATAAAGATCACCTGGTGCCACTCTTCCCTGGCATGGGCAGGGACACATCCCAGGAGGTAAGAATGCAGGGAACAGTGCAGGCTGGTTCTAACAGCTGCCAATGCACCTCTGATAACGTGGTAACGAGTTACTTCCACTGAATCCAGAAACTGAAGAGGCTTGTGCACTACTCATAATGTACATCCCTCTGGACAGAGCTCTGTCTTAAGGGTCTCTCCAATACACCTCCAGCCACCACCACTGGAAGCAATGTTTAAGCAGCTTCTCACAACACTGGCTGTTCAGACAGAAGTCAAGAATTACCAGATCCTCATTTCCCAAGACATAGGATGCCATATGAGTTCCCTTTTGTAACCACTGTCTCTTGGCCTTGTTTTTGCCCCTAACAAATAAAACAGGCACCTATAAGCAGTGTACGTCTGAAAGAAGACCCAAAGCACACGAAAAGCTTAGTCCCTATCAAACACTGATCACATCTTAGTCCATAACGAACAAAGTTAGGTACCTGAACACATCTAAAAAAAAGAAGAAAAATTAACACAGGCCCCAGCGCCCCCTCAAACATCCACAAAAACGCAAAAAGGAAGGCAAAACACTAATTTATTTCCATATCATGCTTTAAGGTAAGGCTCAGACGACACAGGGGCGGCGCCAGTCGCGCGCA
>NW_008661589.1:0-4505 GCF_000695815.1 Acanthisitta chloris
AACACTGACCCCTGGGGAACCCCACTATGACTCAGTATTTAACCTTTCTAAACAAAATACAAAATAAGGCAAAAGGAAAAAAGATAGAAAGGCAATGCTTCTCCAGTCTCTTCCCCGTACAAAAAAATAACTTCATCAGAAAACCTCGCAGGAAAAAAACACTGCTTTTGGGAAACCCTAGCCCAAAGTAGTGGTGATACTAGGACTACCACCCGGTCTTTCTTGCAAGGCAAGCAATCTATTGCATCATTCCTCAGGTCCTGTGACCAGGTAAGACATTGAGATGCAAACGAAGTCGCTTTGCCTTGTGGGCCCTCAGAGAAGACAGAATGCAGTTTCTTATCTCGCACTTGGGTGAGGAAATGGTGATTCTGGGAGATCACAAGACTGCTGAAAACAAAGAGGTGTTTCAGAAGGATTGTGTCACTGCTCTGCAGCCATCTCTCAGGTCTTCAGAAAACTCTGTGTTCCTTTAAAGTAAATGCCGTTTCCTTTTCTAACCTAAAAATGATGCAACTAACTTCATTATGGATGCTCCAGCTGAAGCACAGTTTGAATCTGATATTTTATTAGGGAGAATACAAAACAAAAATTCTTGAATGGGTACTTATGAATGAACCCTGGTTGATGCCAAAGAGACATTATAATCTTCAGAGCTATCTCAGACCTCTGGTGAAGAATACCTAGGTTGGGAAGGAAGGCTGGTTACTTTTCAGGGAGCTGTAATGAAGAAGAGAAACCACTCAGAGAGGGATTTTTAGCCTTTTTACCAGACATGTTCAAATCAAGTTAGGTAAAAAACATTTGCAGTTCCTAAAACTTTTCAGAACATGCCACTAAAAATAAATATTAAAGTGAGTATCATTTCTTAAGATGGTATAGAGCTATCCCGTCTACAAATGTCTTCTCACATCCTCCCAGCTTTCTGAAACAGTCACTCTGGTTTTGGAAATTTACCATGCATTTTTTTCTGTAAGAAGAACCTTTACTGTAAAATAAAAGAAAAACATGATTATTTTTCTGAAAAGAAAGCTGACTTGTATTTTTTAAAGTTTCATTTTGCTAAACACAAATATGGCTCTTCATGTTTCATTTCTTACAATAAACCAAACTCTGACATGCAAAATCAGCACAGTGCTCTCTCCAATATAACTGTGCTTTTCTAAACAGGATAAATGTTCCAGTGAACAGAAGCACATATGTGACTTGAATTTTTCTTCTTTATATCTCTTTTTTTTTTTTTTTTTAGCATCTCATGGAAGTTGGTCAGTGAAAGCTTGCTATGAAATACAGTAATCTGCATTTGAGGGTAGATAACACTTTCAGATACATCATGACTGAGACCATGCTGCTGTAGAGTCATAGAATCATAGACTGCTACGGGGTTGAAATAGACCTGTAAGATCATCGAGTCACAAATTCCCCTGCCATGGGCAGGAACACCTTCCACTAGAGCAGATTGCTCGAGGCCTTATCCAATCTCACTTTGAACACTGCCACAAAATCCCTGGGCAACCTGTTGCAGTGTTTCACTATGCTCAAAGTAGAAAATATCTTCCTAATATCTTATCTAAATTTCCCCTCTTTCAATTTATACTTATTACTCCTTGTCCTGTCACTACAGCACTCAGTGAAGAGTCCCTCTCCAGCTTCCCTGCAGGCTCCTTCAGATACTGGAAGGTTTCTATGAGGTCTCCATGCAAAGTCCATTCTTAAGACACAGTGTAGTGAGGTGAAACGACAAAAAACAGATTAAGCCAGAGGACTTTAACCTGGTATAAGTAAGAAAGGTCACAATCATAGATTTGTAAGTAACACAGTTCAACACTTTTTTTCCTTTTTCCAGGAGTGAAAATCCTGAATTTAGTCTCCATAGTAATGCAAAAATCCATGTTTGCCTAAATAAAATAACCTTCCTTTGCTGTTTAGATAAAATGGCATACAAACCAGTCCCTTGTTTTTACATCAGTAAAGGTCATGTCTCACGAGTTACTTTGAGATAGCCAGTCTGTGGGAGCTGCTTGTGCACACAGTTTTGTCACAGTTGAGTGTGACATAGCTTATTCTGTTTAGATGTTTTTCATATATTGCCAGCCTTCTGTAGCTTTGCAAGTCAACTGTCATTCAAAGGAGCTTGGCTTTTCTGATTTCTGGGTTATTTTCGGTCAGATACAGGTTGGCCCTTTCCTCTGTGCATTTGTACTGGAAGAAAAGGAAAAGCAAGGATTTCAAAGTACAAAGCAAGTTTCAGAAATTCTGTATTCGAGTAAGGTTCCAAATGGGGAGGACTGTGCTTGCACACCTTCGATGTGCAACAGCACACCAGGGACCAGATGCATTCCTGGTGATCAATGCTAAAGTGACCCCTCCAGCTGCAGAGGCAATGCACTGCTATGCAAGTTCTTGGGACTATTGAGAAATGCATGGCCTCTGCCATCTGGTAACTTGTAGGACCTGATAAGCTACAGGGCAGCTGGAGAACTTTTGGCTGTCGCAATGGAGACATGACCAGTTATTAAAAGATGTTGTTCCTGCATCTTACAAGGGTGGTATGCCTTTGGCAAGATACCTGGAGTTATGCATATATAGAGTTCCTCAAAAGCAGCTTTTTTCCAAAGCAATTTGGAAAGTTTTCCTCCAAAAGGGAGAGATTTAAAGTAAGATACAAGCATCTTCTTCCTTCAAAGTTTTGATCTTTAGGTTATAGATGACCGAACTCTGATTACTGTGATTAGCACAAGCTATCTAGTCTCCTCTGGACTGGATGGCATGGTTTTGGGAGAGCTTTTAAGCAGGGGAACTGAAGGAACTCTTGATTTCACCCCTTCTCTCTGCTAATGTGGAAGGAGTGTGTAGCTTAGTCCCCAGAGAGATGTTTTCAATAGAGCAAAAAACTGCTACAGCTGGTATGACTGCAGCATGGTGTCACAAGGTTTCACAGTTTGACGGAAAAGTATTTCTAGTAGCATCTGCCCAGTTACTACCTGTAACTGCTGCCACACACTCTCTATTCTCTTCAGCAGACCACCAGCACACTGGGATTGCAGTTTGTGAACACATCAAGGGGCACATGCAGGAGCAGTATGGACAGTGACAGAGGGATGTCTAGTAGCTGTTTAATACGGCATTCTTGCCTTGGCTGAAATAATGAACAGCTGCTGCAACACGGCAGGCAGTCTTCACACTGATGACAATATAGTACAGTTCTCTGAGAGGAAATATGCATCCAGGAGGTGAAGGTAGTCCTAGGGCAGTTCCCTATCACAGGTTTCTAAATGGCACTCTTGTGATGACCAAGCTCTGACCATAGCTGTTGCTGCGCTGATTTCCCTTGTATATGCTTATGTTTCTACACCTGGGTTCCCCGGCTTCCTTAGAAAATACATGGGGAACTGATATCCACACAACAGTTATGACTCAGTACAAACCTAAGTCAATGTGCTGAAGGTGAAAGTATTCCTGTTTCCCTCAATGATTTCAACAAATTCACAGTTAAGATTTCTGTACGTACAGTTAAATAAATTTGTAGGGTGAACATACCTTCACTGTGAAAATGGTATCTGACTCTTGTGTGTGTACGTGCACGAAGAGTATTCAGAAGGAGATGTAGCACAGTGGTATCACATGCTAGCTGACTGCATGGTAACAGGACCTCATACCATCCACAAAAGCAACACTATGTCTTGGTACATCTCAGGGTGCATTACAGAGCAACAGGCATGTGATTTATGGTGCAAGATCCTCTGTAATTTCGACCTTACCTTCTGTTATTCCACCTAAACATCTTGTCCTTTTAGAAAAGAAGTCCTTGTCCATAGTTCATTGAGAATTTACTTGAAGCCTATCAGTGCTCTGCTGATACTAGATCCAATTGCAGAAGCAAAGCTAACCTAAAGAGGACTGAGAAATCCAACTGCACAGAAAATGTCAGCAAAAATCTGTGAAGTAGAAACTTTTCAAATGCCACACATCTGAAAAAAAAAACCCAATCAAAAGACAAACTCACCCCAAGGATGAGCTAGTCAAACTACATGAAGTTTATCTAACTCTCCTGAGGTATTTACTTGAGTATTGATTATGCAGTGAAAAATTCCATGCAGTAAAGACACAAACACATAGAAAATTTGCACAAGTACTTTGAAAAGACCCCTCCAGCTACTCTATGTATTCAGCTCTGTGGGGTTTCCTTGGGCCAGAAACTGCTCCTGGGATAATCTGGGTGAGTAAACATGTATTGCTTGTTTTAGCAACACACTGTGTGTCTTAAGACACCAAAAATATCATATGATTTCTTCCTCTTCGCTGTTGCACAACAGTCTACAAACCCTGTTTTTTCCTCCAAATGTATGCTCTTAAGTTTGCAAGCGAAAGCCACCACCAGTGCTGGCTTTACAAGAGTTTAAGGGTGAATCTCACATAGCTCTTGCAGTTATTCCACTACTAGAGGGAGGTTTCTTGCTAAAATCAGTCTGTCTACTATGGGTTAGATGTGAACCAAGTCTGTG
>NW_008661589.1:4627-4935 GCF_000695815.1 Acanthisitta chloris
GACCCTGCAAGATGCTATCCATATAAATGCTAGTTAGCCACACTGGTGGTAAAATACCTGACTTACTGGGCAGAAAACAACAACAACAAAACAGTTTTCAGATATTAAACTATGGGGGAATAAAGAGGACTTTCTCGACATGTTTTTGGTACCAGTGTCGCTGGTACCGTGCCCAGCGGGAGATGCTCCCTCACACCTGCCTGGTGCCAGGCTGGGGGAAGGGACCCTGCCTGGGGTGTCCAGCGAAACCCGCGGCACGGCCTCGGGCAGCAGCTGCCCTCGGAGCGGGGTCGGGGTGCGGAGCACAC
>NW_008661590.1:0-468 GCF_000695815.1 Acanthisitta chloris
CTGGGAGGGAAACTGGACATACTGGGGAGAAACTGGGGGTGTCTTGGGAGGGAAACTGGGGGGAAACTGGTCACACTGGAGGGAAACTGGTGGTGCCCTGGGGACAAACTGGGGTATACTGGGAGCACTGGGGGTGTCCTGGGAGGGAAACTGGACATACTGGGAGGATACTGGACACACTGGGGGGAAACTGGGGGTGTCGTGGGGGGACGAAACTGGGAGTGTCTTGGGAGGGAAACTGGACATACTGGGGGGAAACTGGAGGTGGCCTGGGGACTAACTGGGGTATACTGGGAGCACTGGGATTCGCCCTGTTCCCAGTTTGGGGATTCCCAGTTTGGTTTTTTTGTCTTTCCAGTAATGATTTACCTGAGAATATCCAAACAGCGACCGAAGGACTCAGCACTGTCACCCTCATCCCTGCCCTGGGTGAGAGCTGCACCCCAAAATCTTACTGGGACCCCCAAA
>NW_008661591.1:0-524 GCF_000695815.1 Acanthisitta chloris
TAAGTGGATGCACATTACTCATCATTGTTTCTACCTCACCCTCAGTGTGTGCCTATCTGGAATGGAAGAGTCTCATGCTAGCTCCTAGGATTGTATTTACCTTTTTCATAGTTGCAGTGTGCCGCGATGGAGAGACGGGATGCAGCTTGATGCAAGCAAGATGTCCGTTTATTGTTGTTTTTCACAGATCCTTATAGTTCCTTTGCTTAGCATATTCCCTGTTGATTGGCTTATTCTAAACATTAGGTGTGTACCAATTGGTTAACCTAAGGCACAACAACTTGTTACATGTCTTCTACCCCAGCAACATCCCAGCAACTTCCTAACTCGGGACTGGTGAGCCAGCACTCAGGTGCTTTCTGTTCAAGGTTCCCATCTCCACGCCTACTCCTCCTAAGGCCTTCAGGCAACAGGTCCTAACACATCCCCTGACTAGCCTAGACATGCTGGAGCCTTGCTGAAAGCAGCCAGGCCACTCCCCACAGCAGTGTGTGGGCAATCATGATCATCTTGCCATTGAAACA
>NW_008661592.1:0-36649 GCF_000695815.1 Acanthisitta chloris
CCCTAAATTCTGTGATTCTATGATTGTGCTTTTTCATTGTCTTCCAGTGTTAATTCTCTCCTCCTGCAGCATTATCACCATCTCATTTTGGTTTTGGGGATTGTTTTATTATTTTTACTGCATTAAAACTTAAACTATGGGAGAGCTGATTTTTCAGTTTGCTGCTGCCATGACCTAAGCTGCAGAGTGTGGGCAGTGTGTGGAGAAAAGCACTGCTCAGAGGAGCAGTAGTGAGCTTGGGTGCTGTGTCAGTGTTACTAAATACACGGATAAGCAGTCCACAATCAAATATTTGTACATCTACATAATTGAGAGGTATGCTGATAGTCTTGCCCTTTGTGTTTGCCTTAAGTTTATTGTTGATTGAGGTGTCTTTTTTAATCTTCAGACAGCTGCATGAGACTTCAACTCTTCATGTACAGGGAAAAGTAATCTTTAAGGAAGTATGGCTACCTGTTTTCAGCTCTTGGGTATCCTGCCTAGAATCTAACCCGCATGCCAAAAGCTTTGTGATAGTTTCTGTTACAAACAGTGATAGAAGCTGAGTGGCATGTGAAACTGTTTATGAGCTTGAAGTTTTTTTAGAAATAAGAGTTCTTAAACTCAGATTAATTTTTTGTTTCACTTAACTCCAACAGCAAAAAGTCCTAAGAGAAGATTAAACGGAAAGGTGAATTTCCACATAACTTAGAGACACTGATCCTGCATATCTGTCATGTACTGAATTTACAGGTGTCATCAGGTGTTTGGCATGGAGTCCCATCCTAATTGCTTTTTTCTTAATGCTTGAATATGAATAAATTGTTTGAAAATGTCGTGTGAAGTTCACTTCAGATGCTTGCAGAGTCCTCAGTCTGTTTTTAAATTCTTCATGCAAGAGATTGGAATAGCCTTCATGAAATATAGATGACTATTTAAATAACTTTACATGCTTTATAAACTGAAATTGCTGTCAGTGTTTGAAACCAACAAGTTCTAAGGTAGGGAAGAGGAACAGAAAAAGAGAAGCTACTATAATACTGAAGATGAAGGCATAAAAGACCTCTGGATTATAATAAGAATTCAGCAGTATTTTAGGGTGACAGCTTATGACTGTTTTAGTTTCTGCAGAGTGTAGAAGAGTTAGGTGTTATTTAAATGACATGCTGATGTGAATACTGCACACTGAAATGTACTTTGAAAACCTGTACTTTTTACACAATTATTACCCAAGCTGTTGCACAACTTTTCTTTCTCAGAATACCATGTAATCTCTACTTTCAAGAGGAATCCTCTCGAACAGGCCTTCAGACGGCCCAATGTAAATCTAACTTCCAATCACCTTTTATACCATTACTGGATTGCTGTGAGCCATAAGGCCCCAGCATTCCTTTATGATACCTACCTCAGGATTACTGGAAGAAGCCCCAGGTAATGGTGACTAGCTCTGTCTTGTCTGTTCCTTTGACTTTTGAACAAAGCTGTGCTTACACTGTGATGTATATATTGGGTTTTTAAGTTTTTACTTTTTTTTTTTCTTCCCTCGAATGCTAACGCAAAGTTTTTTCCTGAGAACAGGTCCTCGAATTTCAAGTGACTTTGAACTTTCTAGCAAAAAAGAGAATGTATTTTGTTGGATAGTTTGAGGGTTTGAGTAGTCAAGGTAAACAGAATTAAAAGATATATAGCAAATTATGTTTGTTCTTGATTAATAAATACTAAAAACACAATTCTTATTTTTTCCTACAGCATACCACCTTAATTTGAATTTCAACAAAAATCCATTAGACAGAGCAGTAAGGCAACCTCACTTCAGGTTCCGATCCAACCCCTTTATGTATTGGTGTGATCTGGCAGTTAGCCATAAAATGGCATTATTTTTCCGTGATGTTTTGCTCAGGTTGAGTGGTGAGAAACCATGGTAAGAAGTACAGGGCTGAACATATCCATTAGACAGTAAGGCAACCTCACTTCAGGTTCCGATCCAACCCCTTTATGTATTGGTGTGATCTGGCAGTTAGCCATAAAATGGCATTATTTTTCCATGATGTTTTGCTCAGGTTGAGTGGTGAGAAACCATGGTAAGAAGTACAGGGCTGAACATACCTTGCCTGAAAGGTGGTGGAGACTTGTAAAGAAGAAACTGCATTGGCACTATCTAGATTTACTAACTCAGGTTCCGATCCAACCCCTTTATGTATTGGTGTGATCTGGCAGTTAGCCATAAAATGGCATTATTTTTCCATGATGTTTTGCTCAGGTTGAGTGGTGAGAAACCATGGTAAGAAGTACAGGGCTGAACATACCTTGCCTGAAAGGTGGTGGAGACTTGTAAAGAAGAAACTGCATTGGCACTATCTAGATTTACTAACTCTAAATGACAGCAATCTAGTGCCTGCATTTGGAAGAGATTAATGACTGGCTCAACAACCCTGTCCAAGATACCTTTAGATCAGAATCCCAGTCAGTCATTAAACTCCAGGAAGTAGCTTGCATTAAGATTGTTGCTGTTATAAACTGAAAATGGGAGACAGAGTTGTTAATTGCAGGTTATTTCTGTAGATGATACAACTTGATCTGATACCTTGGTTTGTATCATCTCAACATTCCATTCAGTTTATACTATTTACAGTACCATTTGGCAAACTAAAGTGGTGAAAATGGCATAGCTCTGAGGAGGCTGAAGTAAATTACGTCAAAGTAATGTAAGATGCCACTTTAATTTGTTTCAGATTTGCCAAGCCATATGATCTTAACTCATTGCTTATGTTATGTTTTCAAAAGTATTTGTCTTCAGACTATAAAATCTCCACTGTGCTGACAGTGTGTTAACACAAGTGAGTATTAATTTGTTGTGCTGTAGACTAGGTCTGTCTTACAAGGAGGGTAAAAGCTCTGTAACACACTTGGCACTGGATCAGTGGAAGGAAGCTATGTAAGTGGTTTGTAGGAGAAAACTTTTAAATTGCCTTGGAGTCTGCTGTCCCAAGACTACTCAACAGTGTAATCCTTTGCTGCAACAGTAGTGGCAGGAGGCTGTGCCTGTGTAGTATTCTTCCCACGTTAAGAAGTTGTAAGCTCTTCTGCTCAAAGGTGTTGAATATAAAAGCTGCTAGCTTCTAGGTTCTCTTGCAGTTTTTAAATTATGTTTGATAGAAATTGATAGAAATTTCCTGACAGATGTGAAGACTCTCTCGCTTGCTAAAATAGTTATACTATAAATACCAACCTACTGTCTTTCAAACAGTTGGGAAGGAGTGCTGCCAGAATCCCATCAGGCTGTGAAAGGCATCTAGTCTTCTAGGTATTTGACCAGTGGGAGTAAAATAAAGCTGTGAATAAACATGTTGTTTGGAACACTCTTAGCAGTGTTATAACACTGGGAAGGTTGAATCTTGTTATTGATTTTCCTGGACTTCTTGATGTCCAAAGATAGAATTTAGAACTTTCATCACTACTAGTACAGTTGATGATATGGATACTTCACAGAATAGAAAATATCTCTTTACTTACATGAATGCACAAAATTTCTAGTTTGGGGAAAAGATGGGAGATTGAACTATAACAAGCTATTGTTCAGCCCCAGCTTGTAAGTTTGATACCCAGCCCACTTACAGGAATGCAGCTTTTGTTATATATAGTGCTCTTCTCTCTTTCTTAAAGCTTTTAAAAATGGGAGTCTGCAATAGGAGCAGTAGAAGCAAATAATTATTATAGAGGCAGCAAGACATGCAGTGTTAAATCCTAGTGGAACTCATGTGTTGATTAATAATAGAAGAAATTTGAGACAGATCTTTCCTCTTGTCCTTTTTTCCAGTCTTCTGGCTCAAAGTAGTTTGAAAGCTGCTTTAACTGATGGGCTGGAGCTTTTTACTGCTGTTGCTGTGGTGATTCTGTCAGTTGGCAGAATGGTTTCAATTACCAGGTAGCATGTGCTTAGGAACTTCTGAAGGCTTGGAAACGTTATTGTAGATTCTTAAACTCAGTCTAATGCTGTTCTGAGTGAAGAAGGGCTGGCTTCGGTTCAAATGTGACCCTTTCTGCCATGATTTAGCAGAAAAACATGAGCAGCACAGTAAAATGTAGTAAAGTCAGCACAAGAAAATTCAGATAGTCTGCTAACATGACTTCACATGGTCATTAACCTGCTCTGAGTTCACTGAGCTCTCTGTTGTGTACAGTGCAAGAAAAATAAGTGATGGAATTCCTGCCTGCTCTGGGTGCACTGAGCTCTCTGTTGTGTACAATGCAAGAAAAATAAGTGATGGAATTCCTGTGTAGGTTTACCTGCAGAGCAGTCATACCACCAGGATATTGCACTGCAGTTGAAATAAAGTTTCTAGCAAGGGGAAGAAATAGATCAGGCCTATGAGCCTTCAGAACTGAAGGATTATGTCAGTGCTTTCAAAAAGATCTTCACATTCAGAGTTTTCAGAATTCTTCTGTTTCGTAATCTTTCTGCAGTACGAATTGTTCTTTTGCCCCTCAGTTGTGGAAGCAATTTTTGTGATGAGATGGAAATCTTTTTGCTGGTTTTGCATCTAGTTGGAGCTTCTTGAATGTAATGATGGTCTGATAATAATAGGTAAGGAAAGGGAAAGAAGAAATAACACACATATAATATTTCTTCCAAATTTCTATAGAATATGTGCAACAAGGATTGGCATGATGAAGATTCCATATTTTATGCTAAGTACTTAAGACTGTTAGAGAATTGTCATTAAATAGTGGTGATAATCCTCAGCATCCAGCTTGAAAGAAGTGTTGTTGGTAGCTCACCATATATACTTAGTTGCATAGCAGAGCTTATTAGTTGTCTAATTATCTTTAATAGAAGGCATAGTTCATTCATGTAACTTTATATAGTGCTCAGTGCAACAGAACCATGTTACATTTAAAAGCAAATCGGTGTATTAGAAATATGAAAACCTTTAAAAACACACACCCAGCAGATCTTTCCCGTTGCTCTGAAAGAGCAGGAGGTGGCCTGAAATGCTGAAAGCTGTAATTGAGGGATTTCTCCAGCAATCCTCTCTCTGTTACTGCTTCTTAGAAAGCTGAAGGGAAGGTGTGGTCGAGGTATGTGGGGAGGTGTAAGCAGCATAATTTCACATCTATCATTTCCATTTAAAGCTTCTTAAAACTTGAAGCACCTTTCACATAGTTTCTGTCTTAGAAACCAGAAATGAGTAAAGAGCATCCTCTTGTTCAACGTATCTGTATGTTTTTTGCTCTTTGAATACTTAAGTTGTGTGCTTAAAGGAACCACAGAGTATTTGATAGTTTGTCTCACTTCAGAATTTATAGCCAGATGAAAATCTGAGCAAAGACAAGTCTAAAAGCTTGTTCTGTGCTTTTTAGAGGAGTTAAAAAAAAAAAGTATTTAACTGTCTGTAATGCTTCTGCAGAGACTTTAAAAAAAAATATTACTGTCTGTAATGCTTCTGCAGAGACTTGCAGCCTGTAGATCCACTGCAGGATCAGTCTGTGTTTAGCATCAGAACTGTTTTTAGCCTGGAGACAATAGCTTGCATCTAAGACTTCTTCAAAATGCAGGTGTAGCCTTAAGCCAGGTCACTTTCAGTTGTCTGGTGTGGAAACAAGCTCACCTAATTTATGGACCATTGAAAAAACTTTCTTAAAATTTTAGTTCCTGTGATGTGCTTCTCCAACTGTTGTAATGCACTTTGTGTTGATGGCAGTGAGGGCTGCCTTGAGGCAAAATTCTACCTATTGTGAGGGTGAATGGCTACCATGCTCTCAGCCTGACTAGCTGCCTGACACTGATGTTCAGCTCTTTGAGATGGTCAGTAGGTCTTTTTTCCTGTGTGTGATGCAGTGCTTGATATTATACTGACTGGTTGTATATGGTGTTGATATTTATGACATATATCCAATGGCTGTCTTTGAAATAACCTGTGAAGTGTCCATCACAGATCTTCAAGCTGTGGAATATAGTTCCTTTACATGTATCCATGCTCAATTTTTGAGTCATGTGTGCATTCCCAGGGTGCCATTGAAGTGATAGAACTTAGTCTCCAGAGCTGCACAAGTGTCAGCTCAATGACAGTCACTGCTGAGATCTCTGAGTGAGAGGCTGTCACCATGCTGCTTTTTCTTCCCCTTAAAAAGAAAAGTGTTGTTTCATGCTGATTTAGTGCAAACAAGCAAGCTGTCACCAAGAAAGTTAGTTCTCTCCTGCCAACTCTGTAATTGATCTAGTAGCTGAGAAAATGTGGAGACATTTGATTCTTTTGGCTGATAAAACAAGAAACTAAACCTACAAAGAAAATGAACTTTTGCCTGATGAGTTGAATCAGCTGGTTCCATGGCCAGTCACTAAACCCAGTCTGAGTCTTAGGGAGGGAAAAAATTCTGCAGTGGAGGTAAAGAACTCTGTTTAACCACTCATTTTCTTTGGAGTTGTTTCTGTAATCAGCTTAGTTAAGCTATGAAATCATATTTATGAGCATCAGAGGTTTGTTGGTCTTTGCATTAGTTTAAATTTTTAAATTTGGGGTTTGTTTATAGAAAAAGCCAAAAACCAATGGCAGTGCCCAGTACCAGACTCAAAGCATCCATTTACCTAATCAGATATTACTTTGCACTTTTAGCATTTTGCAGGGCCACAAGTTTTGTTAAGCTGTACCAGTTGAAGCACTCTAAAATTCACCTGCTCTTCCAGCTTAGCATAAGAACACAAATTGGGGAAGTATAAAAGGGCAAATCAAGTTAAATAATCTTAAGACTGTCAGGGGACGGACCCTGAAAAAACTCTAAACACTTAGCCACCGTGTCCTGTTGGGCACTATTTATTTCCAGGCCTTTTTGCTATGAGGTCTTTCTGGTTTATTTGGCTAGTGAGATTTTTGCTTTCCAAGTTTCAAATTCTTTTCCTAGTTTTTGACTTAACTAACATACTCTTTTTTTTTTAATGTTCAGTTTAGTCCTGATAGCGCAGTATATGTTTGGGATGCAGAGTCAGTTTTCCTGGTTATTTTAGCATCAAAGGAACTCTGGTTCAGCTCAGCCCTCACTGTTTCCACCTTGCCCAACTGGTGAAACTATAAGCAGTTGTTTGAAAGCATCTAGAGATGCTTAGTAATCAAATCAGCTGATGGTTTAATGGTTGAATACAATTCTGCATTACACTGCAGATGGATTCCTGTGGAGTTTAAGGAAAAGTGTTTGTGCTTTAGAGATACTCCAGTTTTTCAGTGGTCACTGCCATTTGTATTCCTCTGTTTTGTGAGAGGGAAAAAGCAAAATGTTCATGTTCCCTGAGATACTGAGGTGTCAGCCACTAGTGACAGTAGGGGACACTAATGCAATGCAGAACACTTTGGAAGTTTCTGGGACAGTGTATTATCCTTTCTACCAGTATGAATGCATCAAGGCAGCTTTCAGAGAAAAAAATCACTTGGTCTTTATTGCTCCTGTGAACGTTATTGAGCATAATTTACCTTCAGAAAGTCGTTTTCTGATCGTGCTGGGTTCTGTTTCCTTTGCCTCCCCTTGATCACTCTGTGCTTCAACTGATCAGTGTGTCCTGCTATAAGGATCAAATTGGAAGCAGCTCTGTGAGATGGAAACACCTAGAGCACCCAGAGCAGGAATTTAATAGCATTAGGTTATGTGGTGCTAGTTAGTACTTATTAAAATCTAGTGGACATCTCCTAGCACTGTAAGACCTGAAACAATTTTCTTAGCATAAATGTGGAAGCTTTGCATGTAAGAGACTGGATGACTCACATTTTTTTATGGATCCACTACAGGTAGTCTCATCAGAGAGCAGCTTGCCCAAATTGATCCTTATAACATGATTTCTCTGTACTCTCAAGTGATGTTTTTGTGGAGTTGCTTCCTCTGCATAATAAGGGATGATGGAAGGTATTTCTGCATATTTTGAAGTAGCATAGAACAGTCACCTAACAAACAGGATCTGCTGTGATCTGTCCCGTGCCCTTATATATTTTCCTGCCCTTTGCTGCTGAGAACTTTAAGCCTTGATCTCATAGTAACCACAATAAACCAGTTTTTTTCTGTTACAGAGATCTGGTCTTGCACATTGTGCAGGAAGATCAGGGAAACTTACTCCTGTGCTTAAAGCTGTCCTGTGCATATGTTCTGCACTGTGCAGTTTGACTGATCATGTCAGCTAGATACTCCAGTGTGTTGAAGGGAAAAGTGTTCCATCTCTGTCTATCAGTTGCCAACAGAAGACAACATATCTTTTCCCCCTAATAGAAGAGATGGTAACTTACTATTACACTGGGAAGTAGGATTGGGGAAAAAAGGACTGTCTGATAACTTCCAAGTCTCTATAAAGATTAAACAGTCAAAGTCCACTTCAATAATATGCAGAAATACCCTGTTGAGCTAATAGAAAGGGAGTTGGGTAGAGATCAAGATGGGATGTGTTAATATGGGGTATGGGGGTGGAGGATAAAAATTGTACAATCTTACTGTCAGTTTTACTTGGCTGAACTAATCTTTACCCCTGTAACCTGTCCATTCCTTGCCTTGGACTGTAGGATGATGAAAACAATAACCCGTCTTCATAAGGCCATGATGTTATTAGAATACTTTACAAGCAAATCTTGGACCTGGAGTAATGAGAACATGACCATGCTAATGAACCAGCTAAACCCTGAAGACAAAAAGGCAAGTAGCTGTGTGATGTGGGCATGGAGGCTGAGGGTGAAATATAAGCTTGTTAATTCAAGATTGAGTGAGGACATGAGCTAGTTGATGCCACTCACCGTAACGTGGAGCTGACCTAGTGTGAACTCAGCACTGGAGATTCCTGTTAGATCCTTTCAGTTGTGCCAGGCTAGATCAGTGACATGGTCAGAGGTGAGGAAGGGTGGGATCCCCATGAAGGAGCCTGATACAAAAGTGGATTGTTTCTGGAGTGGCCTGATCACCTGATATGGTGTTGCTCATATATCAGCCAAGTGGCCAAGCTGTTAAGAGTCTCACCTGCCTCACAGATTAAACAAGGTTTTGCTTCTTAACCACTATCTTTTCTTAGGAGCAGGAGCTATGTCTTGAGGGACTTCTTGGCTTGTTTTTAAACTAGTAACAAGTTTTATATACCCTTTTCATGCTTTGGCCACAGAGCTACATGTATTCAAAGCAATTTAAGTGTAAATTCTCACTTCTCTTTGAAGCACACTTGTATACTGTGTGACTGAAACTGCCCCATGCAGGGGGATGTATTGGGGTTTGCTGAGCAGCTAACAGTGAAAGCTTTTATTTTATGCAGACATTTAATATCGATGTTCGACAACTACACTGGGCAGAATACATGGAAGATTACTGCATGGGAATGAAGAAATATGTGCTGAATGAAGAAATGTCTGGGATCCCTGCAGCTAGGAAACACTTGAACAAGTAAGTATAATTTTTTGTTTTCCTCTCTGTTTCTGTGTCTTTCTGCCCTTACTAAGTTTTGCTTTTCCACATTACAACTTCATTGTTCTTTGTGCCATCTGTTTAGGTCCTCCACCATTCTTCTGTCCCACTCCAGTGATCTGAAGCATTTTCTAAAGAAGTCATATATCATGTTCTCTTTTCCTCCTTGCTCCTATTATTGATAGTTAGATTATGAGTCTGGTTGTAGCTCTGATCACTAGTGTGTATACTGTAATCCAGGTGTCTGATTTTACCCAAGTGTCTTTTGGAAGGTAAAAAAGGTACAAAGTTGCACAAGGTCAGAATGGCTTGTTCAGGAGGTTTAATAGACAATGGTTGTTTCTTCTGGCAATGTGATCTTGTAAAGGAGGAGAGTAAACAGGCAGGGACTCTGCACTTCAGAGCAGGACACTTAGATGTTGGTGCTCTAAGGTGACTTCGCTCAGCCTTTTCTCAGTGGCTTCACTCCTCCAGTTTGAGTATGTTGTTACTGTCCAGAATTTTACTAGAATTTTGCTGGTTTTTTGTTCTTGGCTGATTCATAAAGAGAGATGTTGACTTTCTGATTTGTCTCTTTTAAGAGTGAAATAAAAGTAATGAATCTTGTTCTGCAATACAGTGTCACATCTGCTATCCTGAGAGCACAAAGAGATACAATCCAAGTCCTTGCTTGTCTTGTCATTCTAAAGACAAGGATTTGCAGTTGTACAAGGGTTTGGTATATGTCAAAATCACACTTCTGCAAGATGGCAATCTGTGGGAATGGTGGGAATAGCAGAAGAAGTGTCTCCTGATTATTTCTTCTTTTTTTGTGGTTTAGTTGCTGTTTAAGAAGTGCATAGGAGTCATCATACAGTTGCCATTCTTTGTACAAAGGATCATACCAAAAATAACACAAGAAATAATCTCATACTGTAGCAGCATCTGGTTGCCCAGCTCTCAGTTTATAAACTGATTGTTTTGCAAGAGGTTTATGTTTATTCTGAGGTATTAGTTTGGTCTCCTTCATTACCATCTAGCTCTTAACTGTAAACTGAACTTGAGGAGTTCACTGCTTTAGTATTCACCAGATTTGGCAGCCTGGGAGCTTCTCTAGGGAGCTGCTGAGTAGATTTGTTCCTCAAATGGAATAGTAGTCTTTACTTTTGTAACACAGAAATGTAAACTCTTTTTTTCTATAAATAAGGTGTGTAAAGGAAGGTCTGACTATAGTAACACAGCCTGCCTGTAAAGCAAGGTAAGGGCACTGAATATTTCCTTAAAAAGAGCTGCCTTTAAAACACAAATTGTCATGATGTACTGAAACAAAGAGATTGCTCTAAGAAATCTGTGCAAATTCTCTTTGCTATTTGTCTTGAAGCTTCCATATTTACATGGGAGAAGATTGCTAAAAGTCACAGTTGCCCTAAAATGTCACTTAGTTTCTCCTAATCTTTCAATATAGTTCCTTGAGAAGGAAGGAGTTTAAAATTGCAGTGAAGACACCAGGCTCTGTGGCTGGAAAATCCACTGGGTTCTGCTTGATAGGGTGGATTGGTTGGGTTTTGTGGTGTTGTAGTTGTAGTCAGTGGCAGTTGGAGTTACTTTCAGAGAGATGTGAAGTTTCAGATGTGGAGAAGGAGGGGAATTCATCGTGGTATTTCCTAGGTTTTTGGGGTGGTTGGCAGCCTTCTACAGCTGAGTTACCATGTCTCTAAGGGCTAACTCTGCTCCTTAGTTTTCATTCTGCTTTTCAGCAGTGAAAAGCCTTCTCTGTTTGGTCCTTCACTTACCCACTTTCATCATAACACTCATATCTTGAGTTGAATAGATAAACACATTAATTTCTCCAGAGGTTAATTTTTAGCATGTTCTTCCCTTCCTCTGGCACCTTGGCTCTTAACTACTTGTTTTGCTCTCCCCTAGGTTAAGGAACATACGCTACGGCTTCAACACAATTCTCGTGATCCTGATCTGGCGTATCTTTATTGCAAGGTCACAAATGGCAAGAAACATCTGGTACTTTGTGGTTAGTCTGTGTTACAAGTTCCTCTCCTACTTCAGAGCCTCCAGTACTATGAGATACTGAAACAGAGAATTTAGCATTAGGACATCTATGCATATGGTGGTCTAACTGCACAAACCCTGTAACATGTAGTCATCTCACGTTTTGTAAAGCATAATTTCATCTTTAATTGAAGTGTGGAATATACAGTATGGTACATGTAATGTTAGTTGTGTATCTTCCTGGAAACGGAGAAAATAAAATGGTCAAGTGCCAGGTTGAATTGGCATTAGACAAACATTTAAATAACTTTAACTCTTTGACCTGGGGAAAACCTATTAGACCACTGACCAACATAACTGTGCAATTTGGAACGTGTTTGATTGAAATCTGCCTTAACATGATTTTTTTTTTTTTCAAGTTTTACTCCACATTGAGCAGGATAAATACTGACTTTGTAGTTACTAGTTGCTGTAGACCTATTTATTTGAAATTCTTCTAAATTACAAAGGGTTTTTCAAGTTGCAAAAGTGTATAAATGATGGTGGATCTCCTGGAAAAAAAACTGATATGAGGACTTCTGTAATTTGTATTTACTTTTTTGCCACTTCTTCCATTCTTCTCAAAGTAGGGGTGCAACAATGGTTCCTACTTTGCTTGAAAAGAAAAAAGAAATTTAATGATCAACCAACCTTCCTTAATTACTGAAAGGCCTTTTGTCCCATCTGGTCTTGAGAATGCACTTGGTGATTCAGTTCTGTGCCCAAAAACTGGCTGCATCCAACTTGCATTTATGTCAGCATGACCAATTTGCTTCTCTGAAAGCAGAATTGATCCTGTCACTGAGCAGATAAAAGGAAATGTATCCCTGAGGGGGGCAAAAATAGTCATTGACTGTCCTCTTTTTTTAATGATTTTTTTTTTTTATTGGGAACACAGAGCCAGCACTTGATTGTTACACTTCTGACTTCAAAGGGTAAATGTATTTGAAAGGAATTTATTATGCTTAGTAGCTATTTATATTACTGGTAAAACTAGTTGAATGAACTATAGGCTTTCATTAAGAAATATACCTGGTTTTAAGTTGTAAGCAGCGTTAGCAAAGACTTCATTAATTAACTATTTTTTTAACATCTGAGCTATGAAGTTTGATGCATGGACAACACCAATGCATAAGCACACTTTCTCATCCCTGCCCTAATCAAACCTCATTTCACTGGGCAAGCCAAGATGATGCCCCTTGCTTCAAAATGAATAGATGCTAACAATTCCTCCATCTGTCTTTTGACTTCTTAGGTTCAAATCTGAAGAAATCTGGGGGTTTTCTGCATGTTACTTTGTTTTGGCAGGACAAACATTTGTGCAAATGGCAAGTAGTAAGACAAGATTGAATCCTTGTTTCTTTAATCCAAGGCAATACACAAAGATCCCTTTAAACTTTGGTTGCACAGAATGTGGTTGGAGAACACTGTGGTGTTCCTCTGATGGATACACTGACCAGCAGCCTTGCCCAGTGTTCATTCCCATCAGTTCCCACTGATGAATTTGTTCTGGGATCTGCTTGGAAAGGCAGATAATGATCTAATAACACAAGAACCTCATTATACTTGCCCTTGGAAATTTTTTTTTTTGTTCTCTTTCAATTAAGTATGTAAAGAACTTATTTTGCTATTCTTCTGAAAAGTCCTACTTTAAAGAGAACGCCTTTGGTGCAGGTGTGTATCTCATCTGGAAAAGATAATGGCTTCCTTGTTGAAGCTAGAGACTCTGTAGTGAGTAGTTAAGCTGTAATTCCTTTTTAAAATGACCCATGTATATATAAAGCTAGTGATGAGAAGCCTAAATGGTCTAGGACCACACCTCATGTGAGAGACCTCTGTGGCTGAAAATAAATTATGGCTTCTGTGCTTGAAGATGTTACACTTTTAACAGATACATTAGCTGTATTACATTTTTAGTTGCCTCCCCAAGTATCTTACTAGACCTGAAAGTATGCTTAAGCATTCCTGAATTGTAGACTTCTTTCAGAGGTGCCTACTGTCCAATGACACCCCTTGGCCCACGTTGGCATGTGGCTGAAGTTTGCAAAAGACAAATGTGTCTGATTATGAAAATGATTATGTGAAGCAATTCACTTACGAATTTTCATTGTTTATAACTATTAGACATGAGACTTTTGATGTTGATTTGTTAATACTGAGAACTATGAAGCCAATGAACTGATTATTTCAGGTCCAAAACACTGCTTAGAAATCTAGTCTTTCAAATAAGTAATGGAGAGAAGGATTACTTTAAACATAAGGATATTTAACCTCTACTCCTTAAACATTTGCCAATTTAGAAACCCATTTTCCCCCCTCTTTGGAGGCCATTGTTCTGTGCCCTGTTGGTATCTGACACAAATTCATCAGTCATCCTATTTGACAGTAGATTCAGTGTCACATTTATTACTCTGGTTTTGTCACTTCCTGTGGTCAATCTGTGAAACCCTGAAACTATTAGGGGTTTTTTTCCATATCAGAGCCATGTCCTCTTGCAGTTCTTCACACCAGTGTTTGCACATAATGGATGTTGGTCAGAAATACACTGGAGCTCTCTTTTGGTCCATGAAGACTCACTGTATTGACTAGCACGTTACAGGAGTGATACCAGTGGGTTCATAGGATGAAGAGCAGTCTGAAACAACATTGTCACTTAGCAGTTACTGGTATTTAAATTTGGGACCAGGAAAAAACCTACATTTTCCTGTAATGTTTTTCTCTGCTGTAGGAACAGATGTTTGGAAACAAATGCTGAATCTGTGAGCTTTTATAAGACATAAACAGAAATATTGGGTGCCTTTGTTTGTAAACCAAAAATAAACAAATCCCTTGAAAGTGTTGTTATAGTGTTTATTGTATCTTTTCTTGGTGTTTAGTCTAATTCCTGGATAAAAACTGGATAGTGTCTGTTTCCTTTGCTAGAAGCTTTGAACAATCAAGTTAATGACTAACATTGCATTTAAAAGAAAAAACCAGAAAAACCTTCTCAATCACAAAACAAAAACAAACCACACAAAAACCCCAACCCCAAGTCTAAACCTTCCTGGGTGAGATGTGCCTGGTCTTGGTGACTTTGTGTGTTAGCTACTTTTCTCCTCCTTGTCATTGCTTGTTCATTTGCAGTATTAGTTTCAAATTTGCTTGAATAGCATAAACCTTCTGCTTTGCCACATGGTTTAAAAGGGCACTGTGGTTTTGCAGTAGCTTTAGGTTTAATATTTCAAGGCATTGCAAGTGACTACAATTATTAATGGCATGTGCCTTTTGTGGTGAGGGAGGAGAAGGTTGCATTAATTTAGTGCATCACCAAAATGTCTTGGTCTTTCGGTTGTTAACCTTCGTTTCTTGGAATATTCAGATTTTGTGGATTTTATCAAGGACACAGCTCTAGAGATGATGCAGGATCTGTAAGCTATGGTTTGGGATCTATCAGCCTTTAGAGTATAGCCTTTCCTTTACTTGACTTTAGAACTACCAAATGCAGATGTTTTCTGTTGCTCTCAGTAATTCAGAATTGGAAGCAAGGAACAAAAAAGTTTGAAGATGTTGTCCCTTATGGCTTGTGCTGTTGAACATTTTCCCCTTTCTTCATGGTACAGTATTACATCCCACTTTGTTGAGAAACACACAGGTTTGTAAAGGTAACTCAGATCTGACCTCACCCTGCCCAGAGCTGGGAAGTTCAGCTTTTCATAATGCTTTTTTACATGTTTCCCAATCTGCTGAGCTGACTTTACAACAGAAATGAAGAAAAATCACCCAGGAATGGCTGCTCTGGAGAAATGTAAGTGAATTGTTCTAAGTGTGTTCTTGCTGTTGTCAGTCTCTTTGTGCTGAAGTGTGTGCAGTTTATTTTGTCTAGCCTGGAGACATTTTGAGTAATTATGTAGAAACTGTAGAATAGTTCCAGTGGAGCTGATACAAATTGTCTGCTCTTACTTTTAATATGTGCTGTACGATTATAAATTTAGAAGCAAAGGTTGACAGGTCTCACTTAGCACTTCAAGTTCTAGGTTTCCTTCCTCTCTTCTAGAGTATTCTGTGCTTCTTCAGATGTCTCTGTCCTCCTTTCTGCCTGCAGATGACTGTGAGTTAAAGGTTGTGTAACCAAGCTGTGAGCTGCTGCTCTGCCATCCTGAACTAAATTTAACCCTGCTTCCACTTCCAAGATATTTATAAGTGCTTTTCTCCTCACTGTTATCTTAGTACTTTTCTTCAGTGCAGAAGCTTTGGCTTTCCCTGCTCCACAACTAATGTGACTCACTGATAGATGATTAGTAATTATGCAACTGTCTTTTCTGGAATATGGAACAATGACAGCTTTGAGCAGCCTTCGTTCTTACTATGAGAAGCAGGAGAAACCATGATTAATTGGTGAAAACAAAATTTCCAACACATTAATGCACTGAATGATACTGGAATGTTTGGATCCATGGGCCCTGGGTAAAGTGAATGGGACTTTTTTTACTTTTACTTTTTTTTCAGTTATATCCGTTAACTGCAAGCATAGTGGTTGTTCCCAGAAGCTTTTAATTTCATTCTAATTGAATTAGAATTCTAATTAGACACCTTTCAGGGTGGTAATTCTGTAGCTATCTGAAGGATATCATACCTGACATACAGAAGCAAGGTCTCTTTTGCTTCTGTATGAGCACAGGAAAAACACTAAACTTGCCAGAGATTCTTTACAATGAAAAAAAATTAAAACCATCATCACTTTAGATAAAAGTTTCTGGTATGCAGGTGAACATTAAATCTAATATTGCCCTTGCCTCATGTGGTAGGAGTTTCTGCTACATCCTCTGTGTGTGCCCTGTCTCTACTGTAGAAACAGCAATCCAGTTGAAAGGAGTTGTGATATTCTTGTTTGTGGTACTCTTAAATGAAAATGACTCAGTACTTAGCCACTGTTAACTCTCACAGATCACGTAAGCCTTAATCAAGATTCAGGGTGGCATAATACAGTTGAATATTTTTATCTTTATGAGACTCGATAGCTCATATTTTCCTTCATTCCTGGTGAAATGATCCCAGAACTGGATGTCCAGGGACACAAATAGTTATGCTTGCTGTTTTAGGCACCTAACCTGGGTGGAATTCAAGAATCTCAAGCTAGGAGACTTGATTTCCTCTATCATACAGCTTCCTCAGTATGATTCAGAATCATAAGACAAATGCTTAAAATAAGTAGTCACGTTGTGGGGTGGGAGAGAGGGAGACCTGTAGAAACAAAGGGAAATAGTTAAATTAAGGGAGAAGCAGGTTGAATATGGTTAATATTCTCCTCTTGGTGTGTATGTGGAATTGAGAATATATTGTCACATGGCTCGTGATTTGCATTAGCTGTAAAGCTTGTGGTCCAAGCAGATAAATCAGACAAGAAGTTAACTCCAAGTGAGCGAATGTGTCATCCAGTTTTTCTCACTATTGTGCTCTCCTAGGGCAGTGCTTAGTCAGGTTCAGTGTGGAGAGGCACAGCAGCTTACCAGATGTTTGGAATATTGGTGACAGTGTCTGAAAGGTTTTTTTGGAGCCTGTGGAAGATGAGGGTTTGCAATTTCCAGGCTCGAAGTCTTCTTGCAAGTGAAGTTCCTCACGTGGCAGAAAGTACAGCAGCATGTCCCACAAGTGCACATTAATCACTGCCAGGAACAGACTCCCAATCTGTTCAAATAGGCTTTAAAAAATGTCCTGTACTTCAGGGAAGTAATTTATTTTGAACAAATCACATAGCTAGAACAAGAGGACTTGATAGCTGCAGTAAGTCCTTAGCAGGAAGAATAGAAACTTCCTGATTCACTTGGCTGTGCTGTACAATTTCTTGGTTTGTGTTCCTTCAAGGACTTTTTATTTGATATGCTTAAGTTGTACTTAAGCTAGTAGTTAAGTGTAATTCTCTAATTGTGTGAGTCTGTTACTTGGAGAGAAACTAGGTGGGTTTTGTTTGCCTCTGTCTTTGAAATCCATCTTACCTTTCCTATTTCAGAAAGGTGTGATCTCCCCATGCCAAACAGGCTTTTGAAAAAGGAAGACCAGAGCTCTGGATTTAAAATGCACTTCAGTAAGTTCTGGTATGTTTGGAGTATTTTATGGAGGGTTGGATTGCACTGAGCAAACAAACTCTTGAAAGTTGTTGGCTCCTTTTTCTTCTCCCCACTTTTTTTCTTCTGTCTCTGCTTTTGGCACCCACTAAACTGACATGAGACAAAAAGATGCTATTTTTTCTGGAAGGTTGTAAGCACTTCCTTAATGCCAGGCACTATAGATATCAGGGAAAATGCCACTTTGGTTTTTTATTGCTATTAAATTTTCATTCTTGGCAACAAATGAAAGGCTTCTAACTTGCCTGTGATAACACATTTCAGTCTAAATTACTCACTAATAAGGTTGCTTAGTGAGCAGAGCATGTCTCACTGCTTTTCAATCTAGGTGTGTGGTTTTAAGTCACAGCTAATCTCTCCTTGTCAGTGACACCTGTGGTTTTCCTCTGTTAAATATTTAATTTGGAAAGAAAAACATGCAAGGTAACTCTTGGTGCCTCTAATTTAAAACCAAGTCTATCCATTTTTAATAGGAATTTGCTGCACTTGGCCTACTAAGTCACCTTCTGGATAGCTCAGCTGCTGCTTGCTGGTTCCTGCATTCCATGTGATTTCTGCATTTCAGAGCCAGTAAGTGCTTAGCACCTATACAGGAGTTCAAAGAGCATGAAATGTGACTTGAAATCCTACAGAACATTAGGTGACTGAAGATATTTTAGGGACTTGCACTCCAATAGTATTCTGTGAAGGCTTTTTTTATAGCAGTTCCATGTTTGCAAATGCTGAGTGACCTCACTGTTTTATCAGTCTCTGCTCTTAATGCAGGGAAAGCAGTGGTACAAGTTAACTGGTGTTTCATAGCAATGGGTTATCTCTGAATTAATGAGCTAAAATATTTTTAATTAGACTTGATAGAAAGAAAAGTACTGGGAAAACTTGGAGCCACAGAAAAGAGAAGCAGTTAGTGCTTTTCTATTTGAAGGTTGCCCTAATACCTAGCAAATAATCTTGCTTCTAACTAGAAATTACCTTTTGTCAGCAAAAAATGCTAAAACTCAGAAAGCAAGTGCAGAAACACCATCCAGTTCTTTTTGGCACTTCTTTCTTTGTTTTAAACTTAAATGCAATCTTGTCACTAGTCATTCTGGTGGAAACTCTTGGGGTTTGTGCTCCTTGTCTTGTTGAACTGTTGTTACCCTGAGTGCCAGAAGAGATCAGTGGTGGTGGCATAGAAGCTGAAGGAGGAATTTGGAAACCTCTGCTCCTTTCACCTGTGCTTTGCATTCAGGTTTAGTAATTAACCTTTTTATCTCAGGCATCCTCTAGGGTAAATGGGGTATGTGTTGGCATCTCCATTTCACCCTTACAGATATATTGAATGCAGTTTGGAGCCTTAGAGTTCTACCTCTGTGGCTGCTGCATGGACTGGTGATGAATTCTGCTCCAGGACAATTGAGTTTTGGGTAGAAAGGATTAATAGAGTCTGAGAATTAAAAACTCTGTCATAAGAGCTCTTTCTGTGGCCATATTAGGATGTGTAGGCTCTAGCCTGTTTACTCTTGGTGTTGAAAGCATGACAACTGGTACATGAACTTGCTGAGAGATACTATCAGAGTCTCCAAACCTCTCTCTGCACATACTTGAGCAGGTAGCAATAAATGAAAAGGTGAAGGCAGACAAGGAGATGCAGTTGCATTCCATGAAAGGTACTTTCCTCCTGCCACTTAATGCAAACAACCTGGGAGCTCCTAACTGCACACATTTGAGGGGGAGGGAAAAATACCGTTTTAGTTTCACTTTTTGGACAGCTCTGTAGGAGCTGTGTCCTAGAGGTAACTTCTAAAGCCAGCTGGAATGCACAGCTAAGCAGTGGTTGAGAGAAAGTGCTGGAACACCATTAATAACAATATTGCAGATGCTTCAGTGTGTTTATGGACTGACAGTTCATTTGAACAGAGGGAGCAGGCCAAAAGAGGAGGTTTCCCAGCAGGGCTGGTACAATGGGCTGTTGTTGCTCGCAGAGAGTTGGGTAAGCAGAGATGAGGAGATAAAGTGCACATAGATGGCAATTACTGCATGCTCTGTTTCTGAAAACTTAATTGGGCTGTGTGACAGAAGCAGTGTGGCTGCTGCAGTGGCTGCTGCTTGGTGCTTGTCTGACTTTGCTTGTGCAATAGAATTGTGGTTAGCTGCCCCAAGACAGAGCTCTGATCTCTTGTTCCACATGCCTGTTTATCTCCCCTGTGCCATCACAGTGCTGCACTGTCACTGCTGACACAGCTCCAAATGCTCTGTGTGGACAGGTAGGAAATACAGGGAATTCTGAAGAGCAGCTCTTGAGGTGCTCACGTTCCTGCAACATCTCTCAGAGCCTCTGTTGTTCGGAGTCTGTCAGGGTTTCCATAGAAAACTCATCCCCTGAAGCCTGTCAGGGTGGAGCTTGGCAAACAGGCCAGGCCTGATCCTGCTGCCCTTGGTTCCAACTGCAGGGAGCAGCCTGGAAGAGCAGAGTCTTCTGTCGAAACAGATCTTGCATCAAGGATGCTTTGAATGGCAAAACCAACTCTTTTCAAAGATTCAAGGCCAGCTCAGATGAGCCTCTGAGCAACCTGCTCTAGTGGGAGGTGTCCCTGCCCATGGCAGAGGGGTGGGACTAGATGATCCTTAAGGTCTCTTCCAACCCAGACCACTCTACAATTCTTGTGCACAGTTACCCTTGATGTTTTGTTGAGGAAGAGGATTGTTCTGATTAAAGAGAATTTTCCTGAAAGGGAATAATGTCTAACCAGGCAAACAACCTAGCTCAGATGCCATTTGAGGTTGGCCAGTTAAAGGTACATAGCAGCAGATGATTTGGTACCCAACATTCTAAAAGCAGCATTTTTTTACTGAAAGAATCATAAGGCTTCTATAGTAGAGAGTTTTACACTAGCAAAGACTGCAGAGCTTGCTGGCATGTTTGGGTGCCAATATGGCAAAATGAAACTTCCTCTGGCCTCAGTTGTTGGCCAAAAGTCAAGATTATTAGCCTTAGCTGGACTTCTCATGACTCCTCTACAACTCCTCAGCTGCAGCTTTAGCTATTAAGTTTCTGAGTGTCCAAATGGTCAGAAATGTGTAAGATGTGCAACAGAAGTGTGGCATTTCAGAGGTTCTGAAGTGATCTTGGGTTTGGTTTTTTTGGTGTTTTGGGGTTTTTTTCCTTTTGTTTTTAATTATTTTAGCCATTCTGCTCTTCTGACGTTTGCAGTGACCACTCATGCAATGTCAATTGAGATGAAATTCTAGTTTTGTTTATTCAATTGCATCACTTAATAGAATTGTGTACCCCAAACCAGGTGTGTCAGAGTGAGGAATGGAATGAGTGTAACTAAAAAGAATCAAGTTTCAGTTATAAGCAAAATTGCATCCAAATTCTCTTGCCAAGGTTTTGCCACATTAATGAAGTCTAGACAGTTGCTTTACATGTGTCCATTTTATTTTTAGTTTAGGCAGTAGGAGAACCTTGGCTGGACACAGCTCACAAGTGACAAAGGCTGTGAAAGCACAGAAAATCAGGCTGTAACCAGAAGCTTCTTGTGCTCAGTGATGAATCCTGGCCCATAGGAGGCTTTGGGGCACTGCAGTGTGAAACTCTAATCCATCTGGTGTTTGAAAAATGACTCACACTGAGCACACCTATTAAGTAATCACTAGTTTCTTGCATGATTCTTTGCTGCCCGTAAGAAGGACAATATTGGAGACTACTTGAATTATTAACTCTTCACAGTGTCACCCTTCTTGCAAGCTGAGTGAGGGGCTGAAGCTGCAGAAACCTTTTGGTTTGCTTTCTTGCTACTTAGGAACAGTTCAGGATTCCAAAGACTATACACCAAGCCCATGGAGGACCTCTAACATTGCAGGTAGAAATATTGGGGTGCATTTTTTGCTTTGGTTTTTGGTTGGTTGGTTGAGTGTTGGGGTTTTTTTTCCAGTAGGTTACTCTGGAGCTAGAGATGTGCCTCACTGATGTTTGCTGTACTTCCTTGCTATCCTACCTATTTCCTTTCATCATTCTGTCCATACACATATGTATCACTCAAGCTGTGTATGTTGGGGCTTTTTTTTTTTTTTTGCATGAAAAAGTATAAAAAACTACAGTTCACCCCTGACCTTTGCTTTAGAGAAGGTGGAGAATTCCTGAATCATGAATTAGTGATGCAACCCCATACATATTGCATTAGAGCAAGGAACAGTGCAGCAAGTGATGTGCACTAATTCAATATAAACTAGCACAGAGTGGCACAAAACTACAGTATTCTGCAGTATTTGTGACCTGCAGTGTTCTGGGGGCTTGACATGGCACTTTCCTACATAAAAAGGGTTGCATTGTGCACAAAGTTGTGAAAGAAACGCTGCTATTCAGTCTGGTTCAGCTGTTTTTCTGTAGGGAGTTAGTATTTGCTGTCTACTTTGTTGTGTAGTTGGTTTTTTGGCTTTTTTTTTTTTTTCAGAACTGGCCAAAGATCTGCATGATCAGCACAGCACAGAGCTCACAACCATGGGGCTGACCCCCACAGCAGTGAAGTTTTGGGCATGTACAGAATGTGTAGATGGTTTAGTTCCATCTCCTGTTTGCATCAACTTAAGGATAAAATTTGTTCATTTTAACTGAACACTGTGTCTGTGTTGGTTGAATTCACAGGTCTTTGAGCCACGAATCAGCATAGTGGTCATTTTCCTAGCCCACTAGGTCAGGAACAAGTCTCTTGAAGACAGGGCTGGCATTAAAACTTCTCTGCTTAGCTGCAGTCGTTCTGTAAAGAATTCAGTAGGTTCAGCTCTTGCTGATGGTGTGAATATTTCGCATCTGCTGATGAAAGGCAAAAGCTGCTTCCTGTCTTTGAGCATAATGTGGTGTCTGTAGTGTTCTGTGGCAGTCACTAAAGGCCTCCAGTTCCTGCCTGAATTGCAGTGCAGTGGGATAGTTCAGTTTTCACCTACTGAAGCTTCACACGGGTCCTGGAACTCTTTAAATTAATTTTCTGAAGCCTGTAAGACTCCTCCGTGGTCCTGTGCTGCAGTGTGCTGCTGGGAGCTTGCTCTGGCCTGTTATTGAAAACATGAGAGTAGTAACCTAAACCCTTAAGCTCTGTCAACTTTGCCAAACATGACTGAAACAGTTGAAATTTATCCCTCCTAAAGCAGGTGTGTGCTGGGGTGGCTGTCCATCCATGGTCTCTGCTTCATAGCATGCATGATCTTATGACAACAATGGGTATTTGAGTAGCTGCATTATTTAGTTCTTTTGCTTTCACTGTTTTGCCCCTTCTTGTCACAATTATTTTTTGCAAATACATTCAAAGTGCTGATTATTTTGTAAGGCAGAGTTCTCATCTCCTACTCAGTCTTTATAGCTGCATCAACCATTGCAGAGACACGGAATCCCATGAGTTTGGAGAGAAAAGTTTTCTACTTCCTCTTTCATCCTACTGTGTGTGGTATTTAGTCTAGCACAAAGTCTGTTCCCTAAAGGAAAGAACTAGTGTTTCATTGCTGGTAGTCCCCAAGCTGTGAGTCCCCTGTGCAGCAGGTTTGCAGGTGCTTGCAAGCAGGAGGCTACTTAGGAAAGTGAGAGCAATTTTAATTCAGCTTGAGAATCCTAAATTGGCTAAAGCTTAAACCTAGATGACTTTGTGTCACTGCATCTACCTGTGCCAGGATGAATCCTACTTGGGTTTGCTGTGAGAATTTAGATTACTGTCCCTTACACCCTCAAAATTAAGGTAAAACAGTACAAAACTCCTGCAGCAAGACCTGTGCTGCCTGTCACCATTATTCATCACATGGATCCTCATCATGGTTAGAGAACTTTGCAGATTTCTCACGTCCCTTAAGCCTTCTCTACAATCATGAAAACAGGTTAAAAATGATTTCTATGCAGTCTGTCAAAAGGATTGAGAACTAAACTTTTTGACGTGACTTTAGGTATCTCATTGCATTTCAATGAGTTTTGTCTTGCAGTGCAGAGAGGAAACAATTTGATTTCTCCAGCTACTTGCATGGCTGTGTGTTTACACACCAGGCAACACCAAACTGTGAGAGTGAACCAGCCACCACGGCAGGAATGGTGTTGCTCTGCCATCTTATGGTGGAGCTGACACAGAACCACCTCCCACTGTCCTTCAGCTCAGATTGCTGTGGGTGTGTTCATGGGGCACAGCTAGAAGAACAAATAATGCAGTGGGTCCTGCTATTTGCTGTATTTTAATTAATACCCCATCATTGCTCAGTAACCCTGTTTGGCCTGGCCTTCCCCACATCTCTGAAATGACTTTCTCTCTGTGCTTGTGCTGACTTTGCTTGTGCTTCCTGCACTCTCACATTACTCTGGTAGTGTCAGTGGACAGAAGGCAAATTTCTGAGTGTAACTGCTGCAGCCTTCCCCTCTGGCTTTCTTGGTCTGTGTCTCCATTTCCGTGGGTAAAAGTGAGAATCTTGCTCTTGCAGTCTTTCCACAGACCCAAACCCACTACCCAGATTTCAGCCTGGAAAGTTCCCCCAAAGATTTTGAAATCCACCTTTCTACAGTTCTGCCACAATATAAATAGCTTTATCAGCATGTTTCTTTGCCACTGGCTTGACCTCTGAGTCTGAACCAGTAGCTGAGGGCTGTGAGCCTTTTCTCTTCTTGCACTTTCTCATGGGTCTGAAAATAAGTTATTTAGCCATGGAGAGTGAGCCTGGCTGAGACCAAGCAGATTGTGGTTATGTGCCAGTTTAAATCTGTCTTTTCTACTGATCTTCTAACAGGTTAATTACTAACCAGCAGCTGCTGCTTGCTTTTCCCTCCCTACCCTCTGTCCTTCACTCCTTGTTCCCTCTTAGACTTCACATTGTCACTAGTTGAATACATTTCCCACCTTTCTTCCTCCTTGGACAGGAGCAGCAACACAAAGCAAGTTTTCTAGCAAGAATAAAAAAGCATTTTCCAGGGCCTGCAATCTCAGTGCTGCAGTAATCTAAAGCAGCCTGTGTTCCTTCCCACCAGCCCCCTGTAAAAACCCCTCAAAGCCTGGAGAAATGAGCAACTATTCTGGAAGTTGCAAAACCAGAGATCTCCACAGAACTAGTAGGAAAACTGAAGTCTTAAGAGGGTTTGTATATTTATAACAGGAAAAAAACAACTCCAACTCAGTTTCTAGGGCAGGGTTTGTATTCAGTTGTCTGTTATGCAGACTCAGAATAAAAGCTAGGGTTTGTTATCCTTTGGCAGAGAGCAAAACAAAACTGGAATCAAATAAATACAGAAATGATTGTTGGGATGTTGGCTGATGGTGGACTGGGGGGATTGTTATTACGAAATCCTTGGATAAATAATAAAACACTGATCATGCTGCCAACAAAATGATCAGCTTGTCTATGTTTCTCAGGTCTGTAAAATTGGCTAAGTGTAAAGTGTGCAGGAAATATCAAGTGTTGCCTCTTCAAAAGCTGTAGGAATTGTAAGGGTAAATAGGAATTGACATTCTGTTCATGTGTGTTCTCCTTCAATGTGTAGATCCATCTGGGTAACTGTTGGTAGCAAGACATGCAATGGGAACTTCATTTGGTCACCGAAAATGTCAGGATAAGTAAACTCTCCAACACTTCTTTCAGCATTAAAAAGTAACATCACTTTATTTTTGGCACCCAGTGCATGGGGAATCCCTATCCTAACACAAGCTCCTCAGTTTTGGAGTGCAGAGCTTTTAGTCCTACAATTTACACCTATTCTTATCATTTCCTGGAACTCATGTGCTAAAAAACTCTCAGAATTCATTCACATTTGAGTAGGGGGATGATCTCCTCAAAGCATATTGACTTGAAGATTGCCATGTGTGCCAGACATCCTTATCAGAGCTTGAATTCCTGGCATTTTTCCAACAATTTTGCCTGAAAAAAACCCTAATTTTAGGGAGGATTTTAGCTAGTATATTACAGCAAAAAGACTACAGTAATGCTCCGTAAAAGAATCATGCTCCCTTAAATCTGGAAAACTTATTTGTGTAGGTAAGTGCTTTATGGCTGGATTAATGAGTAACTTCGACTTCAATTAGTTGCTGTGCTCCTGAGCTGCAGGATTGGGGATGCACAAACTCTCCTTGTTTTCACTCAGTCCCAGGATGATGTGCCTTGCCCTGGGGGAGCTGCAGCTCCTGCTGCTGGGGATAGTTTGTGTCACAGAGCTCCGAGCTGTGCCAGCCTCTCTTCACAAAGGTAGGATGAAAATTTCTAGTTTAACAGTTTTCTAGATGCTGATGGTTCTGCTATTAGGCAGTGACAAACATGGGAGTCAGTGCTGAAATAAAGAAGCTGCACTAGTTTCACCCTACAAGATTTAGACCCTAGGAACTCCCCTAGATACAAGGTAGAATTAGTTTAATGGGTCTAGTTTTCATTCTTTGCTTTTGTCCAAGTCTGTAACTGATTATCTTTTAATGAATAATTCTTATGAAACTTTAGTCTGATTCCTTGACGTTTCAGAATAAAAACTGTGAAATAAATATGATTTATGATTAAGTAAATACAAATTTGCAGGTCATGGTTTAACATGTTACTCATGGGCTGCAAACATAATGTAAAACTTAAAACCAGACTGAATCATTTCTTCTTTTTCCCCCTTTACTCCTCAGATCCTAAGTGTGGGCAGAAAGTTCAAGGGACCAACCCATGGAGTTACTTTAACCTTTTCTCTCGGATTGTTGGGGGAAATCAGGTGGAACAAGGCTCACACCCATGGCAGGTTTGCACAAGCAAATTGGTTTTGTCTTCAGAACAAAGTCCTGAATTTTCATAGAAATGACAGAAGAAGAAAACAGATATACTTTGCACTCATTGACAGCACCCAGCTCCGAGGTTCCCAGCACAGGAAGGACATCAACCTGTTGCAGTGAGTCCAGAGGAGCCCACCAAGATGATTAGAGGGATGGAGCATCTCTCTTATGAGGAAAGGCTGAGAAAATTGGGCATGTTCAGCCTGGAGAAGAGAAGGCTTAGGGGTGACCTAATTGTGACCTTCCAGTACCTGAAGGGAGCCTGAAAGAAAGATGGACAGAGACTATTTACAAGGACGTGTAGTGACAGGACAAGGGGGGATGGATTCATACTGAACAAAGTGGGTTTAGATTAGATATTAGAAGGAAATTCTTCACTGTGAGAGTGGTGAGACAGTGGCACAGGTTTCCCAGGGATGTTGTGGCTGACTCATCCCTGAAGTTTTCAAGGCCAGGTTGGATGGGGCTTGGAGCAACCTGTGCTGGTGGAAGGTGTCCCTGCCCAGGGCAGGGGGGGGGAGGAGATGATCTTTGAGGTCCCTTCCAACCCAGGCCATTCTGTGATCCTATGGCAGTGTATGATGGAGCTCCAGCCTGCTTTTATGAAAAGCTTTTATGAAAAGCAATGAAGCACACAGGGAGAACTGGGAACCTCTCCTGCTCCCTGATAAACCTTTGCTTATTATTTTTAGCTTTGGTTTTATTATTTCTGAAAGAGCATCTCTACAAAGAGATATGGATTAAACTGCTCAGAAATGGGGCATGGAAGGACACCACCCTGAGTCCCTCACCACTCTTGGACAGCATGGACTTGAGTGCTCCCAGTGGCCTGCAAAGGGAAAAGTCTCACCTTTATAGCCTGCTGAGTACTCCAGTGACTTGGCATTTATTACATGTATGTTGTTTTTATCCATGCAACAAGTCACAGCTGAGGGGAGAACATCAAGGCTTAGGATCTCTTAGGCTCAAGGACTGGTAGAATGCTGTGAAAGTGTGTGCTTGAAACACAACACTTAGCTGTGTGAATCTTTAGGGAGTGCCTGTGTGTTCTCTCTCCTTTCTTCCTCAAATGCAATCAGAGCAGACAGAAATATTTTCATTCTTTGGCATGTTTTAAAATGCTGCAGGTTTCCCTGAAAAGAAGACAAAAGCATTTCTGTGGAGGGACCATTGTTTCTGCTCAGTGGGTGGTGACAGCAGCTCACTGCACCTTGGACAGGTATTTCAGCTGGAGGATGCACCTGCAGAACTGACTGTACAGGTGTACATGTGCTGTAGCATCTTTTTGTGGTGCTTATCTACAGGGTCCCCTTTTATTTGCAATTAATATTTTCCACCATTGAAAGAAGAGGAGAAAAACCTTTTGAACATCTCAAAATTATCAATAAAATAAACTTACAGGGATTGATGGAGGCAGATTTTGGAAATTTACATGAAAAAAAAATCTGTACCTAACTAGAATGATCAGATTGCCACAATTCTTTATTTAGCAGCAACAACTGGCAGAGTATATACAATTAAATGGTGAATGGATATAGTATTGATCTCTTGGATGCTGATGGTCTCCAGCCTTAGTGCTAAAATAAACCCCAAGTCCAATAAATGAATTTGAAGCAGAATAAGAAGTTTATACTGATTGCTTTTTGTGTTTCCTTGCTGTGCATCTGATCTGGTATCAGGAGCTCTAAAGCAGGAAACACTGTGTTTTTAAGGTATAAATTAAAAGTGCTGGAGAAGTGGTCTTGTTTTTGTCTGTAATTTCCTATGTCCAAATCTTCCCTTCTCCTTCAAGCAGCAGTGTGACTGAACATTTCCAAATGCAACAGGAGGACCTGGTTCCTTAGCTGACCACCAAACCACAGTCAGGAGTGTAGCTAAATGATTTTTCTTCTCAGTACTTTTCATCTCCTGGTTTCTGCTCTGGGCCGTACTCAGCTCTTGCTGCCTGTACACATTAAGTGCTCTAAAATCCAAAGATGAAAGGAATTAGGTATCAGAAGTCATAACTTCTCTGTTTAAAACCAACTGCATGTATTCCCTTAATTTTGAAGATTTTGTAGCTGACCTTTTATTTTTCTGTTCTGCAGAAACCTACTCCAGTACCTGAATGTCACTGCAGGAGAGCATGACTTGAGGCTCAGCGAGGACAGTGAGCAGACACTGCCTGTCAAAGCTGTCATTAAGCATCCCAACTTTGACCCTAGAAGGCCCATGAACTATGACATTGCCCTTCTGAAGCTGGATGGCACCTTCAACTTCAGTAAGGCCACAGTTACCTGTGATCTTTTTCAGTGGGGAAGGTAAGGCCTTTGCTCCTCCAAGATGAGGAGGAAAGTCTTGAAACTCAGTTTAAACCCATTTCACAGCTGTCAGATTTTACCACTAAAAATCTCCAGAGTATTTGACCACTGGAGTATTTCAAGCACCAGAGCTAAGTCAGAAAAATCAACTGAATTAAGTGATGTCCTTCAGATTTAATACTCCCATGAAGAAAAGGTTATTGTTCTTTGTATGCAGGAGATAAATTGTCAACACCACATGAATTTTTCAGATTCCACAAAAAATAGCAATACCTTTTTGTTTAAAAACAAAACTGAGAAAGGAATCTTTCTGACATTGTTCTTGCAAATATTAATCAATAAATTCATGTCCATGTGTGGCAGGTTCATCAGTATTGCCTGCATGTCTTCCTCAGCCAGGGGAAAAGTTTGAGGCAGGATATGTCTGCACTGCTTGTGGCTGGGGCCGTTTGAATGAAAGTAAGTCACTCATGTTGTTCTTTGGCATCTTTGCCATTTTTCATTGGGTTTTTTGGTGTCTTATTTCCAAAGCTAAGAGCTTAATGGCATAGGTCAGAGCCAGACCAGAAAAAACATGGGAAATAATGGGATCTTTGCTAGCTTCTACCTGTGAATTACCTCAAAACAGGTCACTATGAAATGTAAACTTGCATTTGAATTTTGAAACGTTTTGGAATGCATTCAAATCAAACTGCTTGTGTACACAAAACTCTAAGTTTATCAAAACACCATAAAACGTCTTGGGGCAAGTTTCCAACTGCTTTTTGTGGCACATTAGCAGTGACATTAAGTTCACATTTCAGCCTTTCTGATGAACCTTTGTTTTTGTGGTTCAGATGGAATTCTCCCTCAGCTCTTACACGAAGTCAGTCTACCAATCCTAAGCAGCCAGGAGTGTTCCAAAGCTGTATCGACTCTAAAGAAACCCATCCAAGGTGACACTGTAATGTGTGCTGGATTTCCAGATGGAGGGAAAGATGCCTGCCAGGTCAGCTGCACAGAGGGCCCTGTGTCCTTCAGATTGTTTCTCAGGAGCTCAAGGCTCTGTGTGCCAAAGTAAACTGTGAGACTTGGAGTGTGTTTATTTTGATGTATGAATCCTTTCAAAAGCTCTGCATGGGGCAATGCACTTAATGCCATGATTCCATTTTAATTGTTGTATGAGTTGCATGACAGGTTCCCCAGAGCAGTTTTGCAATATATCCCAGTGCAATAATGCTTTGGGCTTTTTGACTTCAGAACACTTGATAGCTTAATTAATATTGCAAAGATCCTCAGGACAAAAGTAGAAACTATTGCCTCGGATTACAGGAAGGAAAGGAAGTGAGATAAAGGTTAAGTGATTGCTCCTCACTCCTTTTTACCTGCTCAGACATGACAGAGCTGTACCCATGCAGGGATTAATCTGTCTCTCCCTCTCTTGACAGTCCTGACTAAACACAATAAAAAAGGCATCTGAATTCACAGCTCTTTTAAGAATGACTGTCCCCTGTGTTGAAGGTTTGTTACTATGGCACAAAAGAGAACTCCATAAGCTCTTTGAGGTTGCTCAGTTGCATGCACATACCTCTGCAAGCTGTGGTCCATGGGCTTTTCCTTTTTTTCCACAGGGAGACTCAGGGGGGCCCCTTTTGTGCAGAAGTAAGCACGGTGCCTGGACTCTTGCTGGTGTGATCTCCTGGGGGATGGGATGTGCCCGGGGCTGGGTAAGGAATGAGAAGAAGAAACATCATGCCAGAGGATCTCCAGGAATCTTCACAGATGTCAGTGCAGTGCTTTCCTGGATCCAGGAGAACATGAGTGCTGGTACCAAATCTCCACTGTTGTGTGCTCCTCATTTGTCACAACTCTGCTGTCTCAAAATGTTTTATTTCATTTGATCTTTATCAGGATATAGCACTTCCATTTTTTTCCTGGCAGAGCTGTAGAGCATTTCACAATGCCTTGAAGTGTATGAGAGCGACTGGCAGTTGCCAAAGCCAAATGGAGAGCATTGCAAATGTTTGTTTCTCTTCCACTTTGCCTCCTACTTGGCCTCTTTTTTTTTTTTCCTTAACTTTCATAACAGTCCTTTGATCCAGTTAGCCTGGTTTTCTGATTTTGGATTTTTAGTTTTTTTAAGTGGAAATTCACCAGTTCAAAGTGTCTGAGATTCCATATGCAACTCTTTGAAGTCATGGCTAAAACATGTTGGATCAGATATTTGACAACATGGGGATAAGTCATGCTATCAGAAGTACTTTTGTTTACTCTGCCCAAAGGCCCTATGTGCTCTCTGTGCAGGGGAACAGCATGACAATTAGCCATCACTTCCAAAGTCATGAGGTCAATGACAGTCTATGCAGGGGTTAACTCTACTCAAAGTATTAAGAAGCTGAATTAATATTTTCTTCCACTTTGGGCTGTTTTTGTTTAAAGGTATTGGAGATTGTGTAAAATTGGGGGTTGAGACTAGATGATCTGTAAGGTCCATTCCAATCCCTAAATTCTATGATTCTATAATGATGAACTTGCAATTTTGATTTAATTCTAAGTAAGTCCTACTTTATTGTGGGCACGCTGTCCCCAAGAAGCATTTGAATTTGCCTCAGTTCTAGCTGTATGAAATTGCCATTTCACATGGATAAAAGTAAAGCTTATATTGTGAATATGAAACTACAGTAATCTATTCTTCTTTTTCCACCCCTTCCCTATCCCTCTTTTATTAGATCTGAAAATGAAAAGCTCCACAGGTGAGTACAGTATGTTTTATCAGTATCTTCTCTCTGCCCTAGAGCATAAAAATATCCCCAAAATATCCTGACATAAAATTTAGGAAGGAAGAAATGTGAAGCAACTTGACTCTTCAAAGCACTTTTAAATCTGTACATTAAATAGACACTTTTTCCCTCTTGGTCCTGTAAAAAAAAGATAAAATTACTTTTGTAGGGTTGTATTTATGCATTGGTGACTTAGAAAAATAGGAATTTTCCTTAAGACAGTTACTTATGTAAGGACATATCTTTACTGAAAGGCACATAAAATTATTGATGAAAATGTAGAACAGAACCTCAAGCAGTGCATGAAATCTGATTAGTGAAGTTGATACTGTATGAAAATGTATATTCTAAATAGAAAGTATGTGGTAAATTAGCAGTACTCTTGCAAAGTCTGGGATGAATCTATTTCTCTATGTCTGAGAATAAAATGAAAAAAAAAAAAAAAAGCCCCATGATACCCAACCCCAAATGTAACATGTTTTCAAATTTAAGTCTTTCATTGATTCTGCCATGTTATGTTCTTGTTGGACACTGTTCACCTGGTGCAAGGTCAGCTAAAGATCCTAGAAACAACCTTTGTGAACTAGATCTTAAAACATCAATTTTAGTAACCTAGAGTGAGATTTCTCAGATGATAAACAAGTCTGGGCACATGGTCAGTTTTTGTAGACTTGCAGTGGCCTGGGAGAACTGGGGATTTTAGTGTTTTTTGCATCTTGTTGACTTTTTTATTGGGCTCCCTAGGATAAGCTGCTAAGTGCATGACTCCTTAAAATTGTTTTCATATACAAGGTGGAGCTGAGCAACCTTGAGCCTCACAATATTCTCCAGATGTTTGAGCTTTTCAGTGGAACAGATGCTTCTATATGTGTCAAACCTGATTCCTTCTGTTATGTTTTCACTCTGCAATGCAGCATTTTGTAGTGTTCAGGATGGCAAACTCCATGACACTGAAGGGGAATTACATTTTCCTGGAAGCTCCAAACAGTTCTATCAAAACCACCAGTAAGTAGACAAAACACAGAAATGATTCCCTGTTCTAGTGTAGGTTTTGGAGGGGCTTTATTGCATTTTTTTGTGAATGGGAACTAATTTCTTATTCCAGATTGTGTATATGGACTCTATTTGTGCCAGAAGGGAATTATATATTGCTTCATTTTTCCCATTTTGATGTAGAGCCAGAAACATTCTGTGACTATGATTCTTTATCAGTCTATTCCAAAGATGACAGACTTGTGGGTGAGTTCTTGTCCCCTTATTCTTTGAAATAATCATAGCATCATTTTGGTTGGAAAAGACCTTAAAGAGTGCTCTGTCAGGTTACAGAGCTTAAATTCTAACACCTGGTGAGGACATGGTAGTGGATTATGTTGCACTTGCATTTTCTTTCTGAATACATTGTGACATCTGATTTAAAATAAAAGATTGAGTGTGGGAGGAGAAAAGAATGGAAAACACCTGGTAGGGAACTTTGTCAGCATCTGATTTTCTGGTCTCAATGGGTTTCAGTTTTTAATAGTGTGACTCTATCAGGGCTAATGGATTAACAGGGAAAGTAGAGGAATGAATAGGCAATTTCCTCTTCATCATAAAATTTTTAGAGCTAAGTGCTAAAAATGGTACATGCAAGTTTTTTTTTTTCAAGTGTCTAAAGACTTTAAACAGGAATTATTCTCGAATATTATATTTTAGGTAAATTCTGTGGAGGAGATCTTCCATTACCTATATTGATTGGCTCCAATAATATAAAGCTGAAATTCGTTTCTGACCATGAGGATCATGGAACTGGTTTTTCCATGACCTATAAAGCTGTAACACCAGATATTCTTCCTGGTAAGTCTAAGTCTAATAATATACCTGTCTGCACTCTTGGGTGGTGACCTGAAAAAAAACACATCAGGAGAAAATAAATCAGAGTAAACTCCTATGGTATTTCCATGTGGATGATGTAGTGAGCAAGGTGAGTGTGGTTAGGCTGCTATGTGAAAATTTGGAGAAACTAGGATGCTGGAACAAGATAGGATAGATGCTATGGAGAGAAGTCCTCCTTTAACTTTGCCTCTTCTCCATCCACTTTATACAACATCTCTTTTCCTTTCCCACTTCCAGAACATTTTTCCAACTCAATAAGATTCATCAAATGAGCAGAATTTCCAGGTCTTCCCAGGTCTTTCCCCAGGCCACTTGAAGGGTCTTCAGTCACAAACTCCTGCTGTTCCTGTCTCTGCAGCTTTTGCAGCTAGTTTCTTTCCTTGGCAGAGTGTAGGGAGTCCCTGCACAGCCTGTCAGAAAAACATGACCTCTGGTTCTGTTCATGTCTCCACTTTCCTCTCCAAACAAATCTGGCAAATGTTCCTCCCCTGCTCCTCTATCACCCCATGAGGGTACCTGTCCCTGCAGTGCCTGGAGTTACTGGGTGGGATAATGAAAGAAGGCTCTGGTCCCTCTGCAAAAAATACACTCATCCTGAATAGATCAAGTGCTGACAGAGCAATGGGAGCCAGAAAGGGCTTTAAAGAGAGTTTTAGTGAGGGTGACAAATTTTCTTGGCATCTTTTTCAGACAGAGGGCATTGTCTTGCTGCTGTTGTCCTGTTCTCTTCCTCAGCTGTGTGAAAGCACCACAAGAGTTTTTCTGGAGTTCCTTTATTTTTAATAGAAAGGCACAGTGCCTCCCATCTTTGTTTTCCTGGATTTCCAGGCTCTGGCTGTGAGTCCCTAGCTGTTCTTTTTGAAGAAGGAATCTTACAAAGTATGCACTACCCAGAGCACTACAGCAACATGGCAGACTGTCAGTGGATTATCTGTGCACCAGAAGATCATGTAATCAAGGTATAACTTGGGCCCTTCAGTCTACAGGAGGGGAGTGGATACCACTGAGTTAAGGAGAAATTATTCATTTCTCATTAACTGAGCAGCATAAGCTTGAATAATGCTGCTGGGTGCAGTTAAGGGGAATCACTTTCCACCCACGAAGACAGATAGGTTTTGACTTCTCCTTTAGGCTAGAGTAAAATAGGATTTCCTGGTTTCAGGAAATTCCTGACAGATTTGTCTAGCAAATGTAATATCTCACCTGTGAGAGGTCTGAATGTCACACAAACTAAACCTTAAGGGAATAATTCAGAATACTAAAGACTCAGTTATAGAACCTTGATTTTTTTCCTATGTGAATCTAACAACAAGGTTCACTTTTTAATTTTTCTTTGAAGCTTACATTCCAGTCTTTTGAAGTAGAAGAGAGTGAAGATTGCTCCTATGATGCCGTGACTGTGTATGAAGATGTGGGGAAGAAGGAGGAAATCGGTTTGATTTTGGATTTTTTGTCTTCTTTTGGGGATGATTTATATCTTTTATAACTTTCACTAGCCCTAATGTCCAGTTGAAAATCAAGTTCACCTCCAGAGTCTCAGGTGGTGTCACAGGCACTAGTTTCAGTATGTTGAAACATGCTCTCAAGTATTGCTGCTTCTATTCCACTTTGAGGCAAAACCACATTGAACAGAAGCATTTTTGTGTGCTTAAATCCTACATGAAATGCAGTTCTGAATGAATGTAAATTAAGAGAAGGGCAAAACCCAATAATTCGGTTTAACAGTAATGATCAGGCACAAAACACCCACAATGTCTCCATTCCAGTGTCCAGTTGTCCATGCAATCCTTTGCCACTTGAACCAGAGGAAGGTCTGTCCCAATCAACTGGTCCCAGCACTTGCTTGAAGCTGCTGCTTAGATTAGTGCTAGAAGATGCTACTGCTGAAACACTAACAACTAAATCAGGCAGTGTTTCACATGCAATGGCCACCTGTGAGCGTGGCTGCTGCAATAGACTGTTGGGGAATAATGCCAGAGGCTCCTTGCTCTGATGAGGTAATTACTGAGCAAGGACAGGCTGCCAGGAATAACAGCACAGTCCTTCAGCCTCAGTCTACTTATCTCTTGTGCATGGTTATTTTTTACCCTCCTGTGTGAGAGAATTTTGTGTGCCCACTGTTGAAAGAGAGAAGGATTAAGAAGCATCTGTAAATCTGCAGTGAGACTTTGCTTTCTCATCTTTAGCTAAGGCTTGTGGATTTGCCCTACCAGCAGCTGTCCTAAGCAACTCTGCTGTGATGCTGGTTGTCTTTCACTCTGATGAAACAGAGACCTTTGGAGGATTCAGAGCTGCAGTCTCTTTTGTTCATGTCACAGGTAATAGAAGTAACTTGGGAAACTTTGGGGCAGCACAAAGGGCTCCTCAGTGAATCAGCTATTCAGAATTATTTGGCTCTAGGAGATTCTCATCTAACGAATTGTTTCAGTGGAAAAAAAAGAAAGTATTGTGAACCTATTGAAGCATTAAACAAAAGCCTGCTGAAGGGGTGAAGAGAAACAATGAATCTACTCAAAACCTGAGAGTTTTATTTGTTTAAGGGTATTTTGGTGCATTTTAAATGGCACTTTACTACTCCATGCAGATGTAATAGCACAGATCCCTACAACAGAAATCTGTTTCTACAAAGTAAAATTAAGGAAATGAAAGTGAATTTATGACACAAATATTACTCCAGACAGCCTCTTAACACATTTGCCATTCTCTTTTGCTAAATTTAGATACCTTGAATTCAACTAGTGGAGAAGAATTTGAAGCTATGGATACAACTGAAGAAGAAACACAGGTTACAGCAGGTAAGCCAACTCAACTTCTATTTTCCTCATGGAAACAGAGAGGACCTTTTGGATTATAAATTAAATGGTGTTTTCTCCAAATATTTAATGGCTGCAGTTGTCCCAGATTTTTTCATGAAGATATTTTGAGGAAATAAGGAGATGAATAGTAACATTCAGATGCTTTGGCTCTAACAGAACCTAATTTTTCTTGTTTCCTTCATCTTGTTAAGTCAGGTACAGCAATGCAATAGCATTTCAGCTTGTATGTCAGTTTGCACCTACTTCCTTTGGTGAAAATAATTGCAAAGTCTACATGGAAAATAGTAAACAGCATTTTAGAGCTTCTTTTCCCCTCCAGTACTTTATGGAGAATGGGATGAGTCCATGCTCATTGCAGGTTTGAAGCTAAACCATTTGAAGGTAAGCAGCAGCTTTCACCTTGGAGAAGCTCTGTTTTTGCTAAGATCATGCTAGTTCTAAGCATTTTGATCCTTTGTAATGAGGAAAGTTGGAAGATTTAGCAAAAAAGAGAGCAGAGCTTGAGAAGCTGTGGAGTAGTCCTGGAATGAAATGTCCTTTGCTTCTCCAAATCGTAACCTCTAATGACTTCTTAAAACATCAGAGCTTTCTGTTTCAGGTGATGTTTGTGGAATGCCTTCAAACCAGCCCAGGTTCCTCTTCAGC
>NW_008661592.1:36673-40722 GCF_000695815.1 Acanthisitta chloris
CTGTTCCATACTCATGGCCTTGGCAGGTCAGTGTACAGATTTCAGAGGAGCATGTCTGTGGAGGAGCAGTTCTTGCCAAAGAATGGGTTGTCACAGCTGCTCACTGCCTTCATTCCAAGTAAGTACACTGGGATGAACCTTCCCTGGGAACGTTTGTAATTGCACATTGTGTCCCTGCAGCACAGTGGTGGTTCTGCCCAGGGTGGCTTTTGTTACCACCTACTTACAGCTTACACTGGCACTGGATTCTTTTGCTCCACACACATGTACTAGGAACATAGTAGGTGGAAAGATCCATGAGTTTTGAGAGTGCTGTTATACCAGCCTGACAATGAATTTTTTTTTTTCCTTAGGGAACAATACAGAGATTTATGGATGGTTGTAACAGGAGTTCATGATCTTACAGAGCAAGAATATAGACAGGTACTATATGTTCTGCTTGGTAATAAGACATAAATCAGTCTTGCAAAACTGTTTGTAAATACATCCTCCAAAGGGTTCATGATGCAGCAATCTAACAGCCTTAGATTGCTGACCTTAATCTGCATTTACACATCTTCTGTGTGACTGTCAGAAAGCTTGTATCAACACAGATCTGTGCCTCCACCAGTAATGAGCTCTAATGCTCAGCATCCTGGAGGATGTGGGAGGGAGAACTATGTTGTCTCTCTATACTCACTGGTGACTATCACCAAGATGGAAATAACTGGGGCACAACTTTGCACTTTACTCAGACTGGACAAGTATTTTTCTAAGACCTTCTTCCTACACTTGCTGGATGGAGTTTCTTGCATGTTCCTTGTTCCATGTCACAGATTCATAATCTTGACTTATTAATATAAGAAAGCTGTTGCCTTCAGCAGCTGCTTTTAAATGTGTTCTCCTCTTAAGGCATCTTGCATATATGGCTTAGAAATTTATAAAAACAAAGCTACTTAGACACAAATTCCCAAGTCATTCAAAAACTGCTGATGGTCTTTGCTTTCCTAGAAAAGGTCAGTCAAGCAGTATATTATACATCCAAGTTTTAATAAGATGACTATGGACTCTGATATTGCCTTACTGCAACTGGCTGAGCCCTTAGAATTCAACCACCATGTGCACCCAGTGTGCCTCCCAGCCCAGGAGGAGGCTGTTGAGCCCTCGAGGGTGTGTGTGGTCACAGGATGGGGTGCACCTCAAGCAGGTATGCAGTCTTTGCTCTTTTGAAGGTTGGGCCTGTTGTAGCTGTGTTTTAAATACTACATTCTGTGTTGGAACATTTGTTCTGTCTATACATTAGTTTCTGGAGAATATGCACGTTAAAAAGTTTTTTCACTTGTGTAATGTTAAGGAGATTTCCCAGTTAGACCATCACAAGGCTCTCTGGCAATCACATTCCCAATGCCAGAGACTTTAACTCTGGGACTGAAGTACCTTCACAGTGGTGGCTCCAGTGACCTGATGTGTCCCTGCTTGGCTCCCTACGTACACAGTCAGACCAGGTTTCCTGACCAGTTTCACCCCAGGTATCCCTTAGAAGAGATGTCACGTTCCATAAAGCAATTTATTAATGGTGCAGTAACACAAAACCAGCCCAAGCTGGTGCCTCTGAGGAGGGACTCCCAACCAAGGCTCCCTGGGCTTTTATACCCTCTCAGTCTACCCTGCAAAAAGGTCACTCTTCCTCCTTGAGCCTTCGGCTCCTGCTGTGTCCCTGAGTGCCCATTCACCTGCCTGGGGCCACCAGTCTTCGTGCCCTTTGTTATGCAAAAGGTTAGCAGTTCCTTTTGTCCCTCTGGACTCCCACCCAGACCTCAATCTGCATCTCAACTGCATCTGGAACTGCAGCTTGCAAACAGAGTTACCTGCACTAGTTATGTGCCTCAACAGAAGCTCAGCTAGGCAGGCAGGGAAATGGGTGGGAGGAGAGAAATCAGATAAATTAGATTGAGACCATTCAAAAAGAGAGGAGTAAAGCCTTTTTTCTCGAATCACTACGTTTCTGACATGCGTTTTGCTTCAAGGCAGAGAAAAGGGGAAAAAACTGCAGCAGCTGGAAGTTCCCATCCTTGTGCTTGATACATGTCAGAGCTATTACATAAACCTTCCCAGAAAAGTGACCCAGAGGATGATCTGTGCTGGATTCCCTCTGCAGGAAGGCAAGGACTCATGCACGGTAAGTTGTGCCCATGACCTTTGGGGTAAGGCCTGATGGGTTCTCACAAGGGAAGTGTGAAGCCTCTCAGAGCTGTTTTTCTTGCAAACAGGCAGTGGCGATTTGCAGTGAAAGACTCCTTAGTAGTAGAATTTTAATTACTCCTATTGCAAAAAAGGTTACTTTCCTTGGACAAAGGTTGTTTCTTTCTCTGCTTTTAAAAACACAAAGCCCCCAAGCATGTGAGCAGCTGGGAATCAGCAGCTGAACTCCAAGTGATGTTGGCTCATAACAAGTTCCCTTTGTCCTTGTGCAGGGTGATTCTGGAGGCCCATTAGTTTGTCCTTCAGAAGATAACTTGGGATTTTACACCCTTCATGGAATTACGAGCTGGGGTTTAGGATGTGGAAAGAAGAGCTACCCAGGAGTATACACAAATGTTGGGTTTTTTGTTGACTGGATCGAGAAGAATGTTAATAGTAGTGGTATGTATGAAAACACCCCAATATTTAAAGGAATCTTTTTGCTATTGCTAGATGTTTAATCTGAGGTCTTTTCCAGAGTGCCATTTTTATACTTGTGTGTCCAGCACTTCTGAGATCTTGGTTGTTTAAAATACCCCTAGCTGAATGCCCTGAAACAGACAAATCTAAATCTGTAGTCAGTTCTGAAAAAATCTCATTTCTTCCAGGTGTATTATTCCCCTCTCTACTGCATTTCTTGCGTGGATGAATGTTTTCCTTACTGTGACTTTGCTGCTTCATTTCTCAGGGTTGGGAGGAGATAGAGAGGCCTGACCTGACATATGATGAGCTGAGTTTCCAGCCTGACTTTGTTGTCAATCTTTGCAGTTTACCCTGTTTTATTTTTGGTTTTTTTTATAGGTATCCCCATTTTCAGGCTGTGACTGTCAGAAGAGCAGTTCTGATGGATCCCATTGTAAAACAATTCCAAAACACAAACATCATTGAAAACAAAATTTGATGAGAACATGTAGGTCCATGATTGATGAACAGATTCCAGAGTAGCTGATACTTGCCCTGGTGAATTTACTGCTGATTTACCTGAACGGAGACTTTGGTTTTACACACTTGTGTTGGAGCAGACATAAGTTACTTGCAGACTTCTGGCACTCTGTTAATCTATCCTAGAAAGAAGGTGAAAATAGAAAGGGAAAATAAGCCACATGTGCCAAGCATATCCTTTAATGTAGTACTGGAGAGTATAAAAATACTGCAGGATATTTTTAATACAGTTTCTGTTTTAACAAATGCTGTGCTGTTTAAACAAACAGAAGTGTTTGAAAAGACAGGTGTTCTAGGCCAAGGGCCTTTGGCACCATGCAAGAACTGACAGCTATCCTAATTAAACTATACATGTAATTAAAGAGGCACTGTGTAATCCACACACTGCAAAGCATTTACTTGTAAATAGGAGTTTGTTTAATGTCCCAGTGGCTGCTTAGACAAGAATCTGTGACAACAGGCTCCAATTAGCTTTGCAGGCTGTTCACAGCTTTAGAGGTTAGAAACTAGATCAGTGTGACAGTACAACAGGTAGCATGAGTATATAAGTATAAAGGAGTATAAACCTCCTTTGATTCAATGGTCTGGATAATAATTAGAAAGTAAAACATCTCATTGTGTTTCTGTTGATATTAATGACAAAACTCTTTAGAGAATTCTTTCCCATACAGGCATTTGATGCCAGTAACCTTACTTTTTTTATCCTATTAGTTAAGAACTTCTGGCTTATTTTTGTTTGGTTTTAAAGCTTTCATTTTATTCTGTGGCTGGGGGAAAAAAGTAACATGAGTTTTCTGTGATGTTGTGAAAATACTTCATTGTGGAAGGACTATGGGCAGTGTGCCCGTCCTGGGGGAGGAGCAGTTTGCCCATCCCAGGGGAGCAGT
>NW_008661593.1:0-809 GCF_000695815.1 Acanthisitta chloris
TTAAAGGAGTCAGGAACAACTCAGCCTGCGGCACCGCCCCTTGAACTTCAGCTGGACTCCAGCTCTGCTTGCAGGAGGGCCCCCTGCGGGTAGATCGGCTGTTTGGGGAGAGGGAGGATTTGGGACCCGCACTCTGACTTGTATCCTTGAAAAGGGATAAGGGAAATATTTCAGTATGTGTGTCTCTATGTGTGTCAAGTTGATACATGTAGTCTTTGCAAAGTTGGTTCTTTTTTTTTGTGTGGTTTGTTCTGTGTGTACAATAAGAACTATAAGTTTGTTCAGAAGGAAAAGAGAGACATTTCGTTAATCAATGCAGGTCTAAGTATGATTTTCATAATCAAATGATACAGGGAAACCGACTGTGGAGCGTGGGGCAGCGCCATGCACAGACACAAATAGAGCAGCAGATTTTCCACACCCTCCAGACAGAGCAGCACCGCCTCAAGTCTCTGCCCAGCAACACCTGGCAGTGCCGGACTGGACTCAGCTTCCGCCCACACAGTAATGCTGCTCGATTCCTCGGTTCACCTATTGTCAACAAATGTTTCAGGACCCTTACCCCTAAAAAACAGGCGCTATTATTGGGAAGATCTTCTGCCACATTGTCAGGGCTTTTTGTTCTGCTAGGGCTTGTCAACTCTGATAGTACTGGAGAAATTATAATTATGGCATGGACTCCATTTCCCCTCCTGCACAGTACCTGAAGGCAGTTGTATAGCACAATTAATATTGATTCCACAGGGGTTTGAATTCACCTATTTTTGTAATAAAAAAACAAGCTGGCAAGTGGCGCTTGCTCCATGACC
>NW_008661594.1:0-1005 GCF_000695815.1 Acanthisitta chloris
CACTGCTGAGGTCATACCTGAGTGCTGGTTCAGTCCTGGCCCTCACTGCAAGGAGGACACTGAGGGGCTGGAGGTGTCCAGAGAATGGAATGGAGCTGAGGAAAGGTCTGAAGCACAAGGAATGGCTGAGGGAGCTGTTGGGGCTCAGCCTGGAGAAGAGGAGGCTCAGGGGTGACCTTATCACTCTACAGGTCTCTGACAGGAGGTGCAGCCAGGTGGGGTCAGGGTCCTCTCCCAGTGACAGGACAAGGGGAAACACCTCAGGCCGTGCTGAGGAAGGTTTAGGCTGGACATCAGGTGGAATTTCTTCCCAGAACGGGTGATCAGGCACTGGAATGTGGTGCCCAGGGAGGTGTTGGAGTCACCACCCCTGGCGGTGTTCAAGGACAGACTGGAAGAGTCACTCAGTGCCATGGTGTAGTTGCCATGGTGTGTTAGGTCATGGGTTGGACTGGATGACATCAGAGCTCTTTTTCAGCCTGATTGACTCTGTGGCTCCCTGAGCCCTTGCGTGCTGTTCCCTGATCCTGTGTTAGGCAGTGAAGGGGCTGATGGGGCAAGAGTGGTGTCACCACAGAGGGTGAAAAGGACAGTCCACCTGGGATGGAACAGCCCTGGATGTGCAGACAGACTGGGGAGTGAGAGGCTGGAGAGCAGCTCTACAGAGATGGACCTGTGGGTCCTGGTCAGTATGAGTCCCAGTGTGCCCTGGCAGCCAGGAGGGACATGGGGGCTTAGGAGGGACATGGTGTCTTTGGGGCATCAGGCAGGGCATGGCCAGAGCGAGAGGGAGGGGATTGTCCTGCTCTGCTCTGTGCTGGGGCAGCTTCAGCTTGAGGGGTGTGTGTGGTTTGGGGAGCACAGTGCGAGAGAGATCTAAAGTTCTTGGAGAGCATCCAAAGGAAGGACATGAGAGTGGTGAAGGGCCTCGAGGGGAAGCCAAACGAGGAGTGGCTGAGGCACGTGGTGTGTTCAGCTGGGTGAGACTGAGGGGAGGCCTCCAGG
>NW_008661594.1:1086-1300 GCF_000695815.1 Acanthisitta chloris
GACATGATTTCCTGTGTGCTGGGATATCCCTTTGGACACTTTGGGACTCCTGTCCCAGCTGTGTCTCCTCCTACCCTGCCCTGCACCTCCTCCCCAGGGCGGCAGGATGAGCAGCAGCAAAGCCCTTGGCTGGGTGAGCTCATCAGTAACACAAACACCTCTGCACTCTCACCTTGTGCTCGGCACGAACCAATCCACAGGCTGGACAAGCTGC
>NW_008661595.1:0-7606 GCF_000695815.1 Acanthisitta chloris
GGGAGCGGTGCGGGATCGCTGCGGGAGCGGTGCGGGGATCGCTGCGGGGATCGCTGCGGGATCGGTGCGGGGGTCGCGGGTCGCTGATCTGCCCTCCCCGCAGGGCTGTGCTGCGCAAGGCCTCGGCTCTGGAGTACAAGATCCAGCGGCGAGCGCTGCGGAAGGAGGATTTCATCGCCTACATCCAGGTGAGCCCCGCGGGGTGAGCTGAGGAGAGGCTGGGCACTGAACAGGGTCAGGATGGTATCAGGACAAGGTTCTTCCCCCAGAGCTGTTTGGGCACTGAACAGGGTCAGGATGGTATCAGGACAAGGCTCTGCCCACAGAGGTGTTTGGGCACTGAACAGCTCCCAGGGCAGTGGGCACAGCACTAAGCCTGACAGAGCTCCAGGAGTGTTTGGCCAATGCTCTCAGGCACAGGGTGCAGTGTTGGGGTGTCCTGTGCAGGGCCTGGAGTTGGACTGTGATTCTTGTGGGTCACTTCCAGCTCAGATGCTACATGATTCTAAATTTTTTGCAGCATTCTAAGTTTGGCTTGTGTATCATGATTCTAGGAATATGAGCTGCTAACAGCTCAAGTCTGAAATGTCACATGCTGTAGAAATCCACAAGGTTAATTTCATTCAGGCTTAGAAATGTAGTGACCCAGCCAAAAAGTTGTTGTTTATGTTTTCCTGACCCTAATATTTATTGTCTAGCTGATTAGCTATAACAAACTCATCTGTATTTTTTCCTTACTCTCATGTGTCTCTTCATTGCTTTAAAATGATCTTTTTTCTCCCTATTCTAGTACGAAATTAATCTGCTGGAACTGATCAAGAAAAGGAGAGCAGTAAGTTTGTCAGTTATTAAGAACACAAAATACTTAATGCCAAATTTTCTATTGCAATAGTACTAATATTTTTTCCCTCCTAGCGCATTGGATACTCATTCAAGAAGGATGAAATTGAACTCTCTATTCTGCATAGAGTCCACAGCCTGTTCAACAGAGCCACAGGGAAATGGAAAGTAAGTTTGTTTGCACTGAGACTCAGAAGTGCTTCATTCTGCATGTCAAGTCTTTGTACCAGAGGTGTGTTGTTTGCTCGTCCATGTGCAAGTGGTTTTGTACCTGGTGAGGTTTATTCTCTCCCCCTTTTCATTTCCAACAGGATGATGTCCAGCTCTGGCTTTCACATGTTGCATTTTGCAAGCAGTGGGTGAGTGTTCACGTGCTAATCTTACCTGAGTTGAGACACTGGATTGGTGTTTATTCAGGCATCTGGAACTTGGATTAATGACAGGAATGCAAACTTTGCTGCCACGTGCTGTAATACTAGAATAATTTTGGTGAGACTGTTGGAGCTGCCTGGGATTTTCACTGATGTGTGTCAGTGTGGAATGCATTTGTGTTACCTGTGTGAGTCAGAAAGGTTTGAGTTAGCTGTGCTGATCTAGTCAGTACCAAAGTGGATAAAACAAAACTACTTCTTTTACAGAACTCAAAACATCAGCTCAGTAAGGTGTTTTCTACCATGTTGGCCATTCATTCCAATAAACCAGGTAAATAAAACAGTGGTGAGTGCTGTGGAAGTGCCTCAGTATGGACTGTGTGGTGTTGGTTTGAGTTCTTGTAGATCTCAGTTCAAGCTATTGGGCTGAAAGTTCCTACTCCTATTCACGAGGGAGATAATGGGTTTATTCCAGTGCTGAGCTCATGTTGAGAGATTAAATTAATTTCTTTGTATCACCTGTTGCAGCACTTTGGATTATGGCAGCAAAATGGGAAATGGAGACACAGCTGTCGTCAGAAAGTGCCAGGCACTTGTTCCTCCGTGCTTTACGCTTCCACCCAGAGTGCCCAAAACTTTATCAAGAGGTGAGTTTATGGTTTTCTGTTATTTGGTCAATCAGAGCAGATCAGTTCAGCTGATTTCTCAGATCTCTCTGAGACAACTGGAAAAAAATTGTTTCCCCATTAGCAGGAAATGTCAAAAATATTAAAAGAAACACCGCCAAAATTCCCTTCTTAGGGTACTGATAAGCTCTGCTGAGACACAGTTCTCTGGGTTAGTCTGCCCATCCCCAGCCCATTCTGGGCAGATCTGTATGGCAGATGGTTATGTGCACAAGCCTTTAAAACTAGGGCTCTTGGACACATATGGGATGTGCCACAGTCCTGATTTGTAGCTCCTCAGAGCTTGTTTCGCCCTGTTTGAGGGTCTTTATGATGTATCCCCACAATCATTCCATTTTGTTGTCACTCTTGCAGTACTTCAGGATGGAGCTGATGCATGCTGAAAAACAGAGGAAGGAAAAGAAAGAATTTGAACAGGCAAAGATGGACTTGGTAGGTCACCTAAACCGCAGAGGTGCTGTGTGCTGGTGTATCACACATTGAAACTCAAGGATTCTGTGTTAGTGGTTTGTTTGAAAATGGCTTAGAGAAAGTCTTTGTTCATGTCCTGTGCCTGTGCAGTTTTTCAGGTTTCCACTGATGCTCAGCTCAAATACTTCATACACTGACTTTACTTTAAAAAAATCTTTTATTACATTCCCCACTTCAAAAATTAATAGCAATTTTTGGAATGGAATAGTTAAACTCAGTATCTCTCATTTCTTTATAGTTGACTCGTGCAAGTGACATAAAAATAGATGAAGAAAAACATTAATATCTTCTCATGTTTTTTCTCTGTTTGCAAAAATGATAGCTGAGAAAGGAGACTAAGTTTTTTAATGCTATGCTTGCTATTGCAGGGGGAGTTCAGCTACTCTGAAGAGATTCTCAATGGGGAAATGGCTCGGATAGTCTACAGGGAAGCTACTCAGAAAATTAAAGGTGATTTAACATTTCTTGTACTTAATAAGAAAATTGACACCTTTAACCCAGCTCTGCAATAGGTAATACTGACAGACATAGCTCCAGTGCACACCAAGATACATTTTCAGAGCTTCAGTAGAACCTAGGTAATGCCAAAATGTAAATTAATAGTGCTGATAGTTCTGGGTTTTGTATCTTTCCTGCGTGCTGACACCTCTTCCAGCACAACAGCTCTGGGGCTGAAATGGCACAGTGCTGAAAAAACCAAAGGGAGGACAGTTCAGGGTTACACACACCTTCTCTGCTCTGTGCACTGAGCATTAGATCACAACTAATCAGCTGGCACTAGTGTCAAAGAAGTTAGGAATTCCAAGAACCAAGCTACAGAAATGCAGAGTGTGCAACTGATGTTATGTGTTGAGGAATTCTTTAGCAAATACTCCCCTGAGAAGTTTTTTCCTTCTCTTGAAATGCAGGTGTTGAGTTCCAGCTGGCTCTGCTCTCTATTGCAAAGCTGTTTGATTTTACCCAAGATTTGCAAAAAGAAATCCTCGAAAGGTGAGCTGTGGCTTTGTGTTGTGGTTTCATTTTATTTTGGTTTGATTTTTAGAAAACATGGTCTCATAACTTCTCTAATTTTTAGTGGGTTGACAGGACTGTAAGAACTAAATGCTGTTCCTCTAGGGAAATAGTATTAAGGCCTATGTGAAGTCCTTTAAGAAAAACAAAAGATGAGGTAATGATGCCGTTTAGAAAAGGCTTTGAAAAGCTGCTTAGAGTAATTTAGATAAAATACAGTTGTCACTGAATAATTACTGCACTGAATTTCTGTAAATTCACTGCAGAAGCTGTGGATTTTCCTAGAGTATGTTTGTGGGGTTTTTTAGCTTCTGTTTCTCCAGTTGTTCCTCTCTCTCATGTTTCCTGTCCAGTTTGTGTTATTACTGGAGAATATCCATATAAATAATAAAAAAGCTAATATTTAGTCCTTCTTTTGTGGAAAGGTAAAGTGTTTTTCCTCTGGCATTTGGTGACTTAGCAGGGAAGCACATTTCTCTAGCAGTGTAACAGCCCTTGTAAAGCTGTGAGGGATGGTGCTTGGGGCTGTTGGCAGCAAGGTGTGCTCAGTTTGCAGACCCAGTTTGCTGCTGAGCCCCTGACCTGGGACCACATGGCCCGTCGGGAGCTGGAGCTGGGGCCCCAGCAGCACACACAGCACACCACGAAGCAGAAGAAGGTGTCAGAAATGGCCCAGAGGGAGGAACGGTGCTGTGCAGTCTTCGAGGAGGCTGTGAGAGCAGTCCCCACAGGTGAGATGCTCTGCCTGCATTTTAACATCTTTCCCTGCTACTTCAGCATACTGTGCACTGTGGAAGTCTTGAAGATGGTGGTAGTAGACTCTGCCATAAGAGAAGACAGTTTTTAGATCCTACCTTTTGGGGATCTGTTTTATCTGTTATTTGGGTTGTTTTCCAATGCATTTTTGCTCTTGAAGGAGCTGCTTAACTGACAGTGTGAGTATATTGCTGGTTAGCTGTGAGTAACCAGTGGGTTTGGGTTGCCAGTGAGGTGGATATCCAGCTTCAACACCTGGCATTGTTCTTACTCTCGAAGGAGGTTACCAAAGAGCTGTCTGTGGAGTGGTCTCAGACTTGCTGTTTAGATAGTCTCGAGGTCATAGAAGTTTGAGTTGGAAGGGATCTTTAAAAGTCATCTAGTCCAGCACCCCTGCAGTGAGCAGGGTTGTCTTCAGCTAGATCTCAGAGCCCTGTCCAGTCTGACTTTGGATGTTTCCAGGGATGAGGCATCTACCAGCTCTCTGGGCAACCTGTGCCAGTGTTTCACCACCCTCATAAAAATGTTTTTCCTCACATCCAGTCTGTATCTGCCCTCCTTTAGTTTAAAACCATTTCCCCTTCTCCTGTCACAACAGACCCTGCTGAAAGGTCTGTCCCTATCTTAGAGCCCCCTCGAGGGGCTGAAAGGCTGCAATAAAGTCTCCCTGGAGCCTTCTCTTCAAGCTGAACACCCCCAACACTCAGCCTTTCCTCAGGGGAGAGGTGTTCCAGCCCTCTGAACATTTTTGTGGCCCCAAAGTCAGGCAGACAGGAGGATTTTTCTCCTCTGGCTGTGATGTCCTCACTCTCACAGGCCCATTGAAGTCAGGCAAAGGGTGCACTGACCGTTACCTGTGACAGCCTGTGCTGAGTCTCAGCTGAACTAAGAGCTTGATGCTCTTTACAAAGAGTTACTGTCTGCAGCTTGTACTGGGAAGCTATTTAAAAATGTTAATGTAATATACCTAGGGCCTCTTTTATAATAGAAAATTGTAAAGTTGGCATCAACACTTTGCTTGGATTTTTTGTATTTCTTAAAGACAAGTACTTGTGCTTATGCTTGTGATTCCATAAAGTGTGACATTCTGCTTTTGCTTCTACAGAGAACATGTGGAAATGCTTCATCACTTTTTGCTTAGAGAGATATAACAGGAAAACCAACAGTGAAGAATTAAAGCAAAAGGTAAAAGCTTACTAGGAAATCAGACTAACAAATCATCCCTATTATTACTGACCCCTGTAATCCATCAGACAAGGAGCATAGATATTTCGACATTCCATCAGAAGTATTTACCCATGGCCATCATTAAAAATCATTTAATCTCTGTCTGAGGGAATCACTTTTACTGTCAGGCTCACACTGCCTGAACAGCTGGGGCATAAGCCAGCCTTGGCAGTGAAGTGCAGTGATGTCTTTGGCTGAAAGCTAAGACTGCAAACTTGCTAATCATAGAACCACAGGATGGTTTTGGTTGCAGGAGACTTTACGTGTTCACTGACAGTCCTTCAAACTTGTGCTAGTTCAGAGAGAAGGATGAATAAAAATGACTTTTGCCAATAAGTCTGAGCAGAGTGTGGTGCTGGTATGTAGGCAGTTTAATTATACATCTGTTTGGGTATGACTCAGTGAATTAACTAAATGCCCTGTGCAGTTTGGTTCCCTTATAATGCAGTAACAGAGCATTGCAATGTTCTTTGCTCCTTAAGAGATGCAGTTCAAATGCTCAGCTTTCCCCTTTATCGTGGGATGTTTGCAGGTACCTGAAGCCTTAGATCCAGAGCTGTTGCTGAATTTCAGTGATATGCTGATATACAATCCAAGGAGCTTCCTGAAATTCTGGGATCTACTGTATACAGGAATAATGTTTGTTTCCTTTTTCCTTCTCTGGTGGTTGCAGAGGCTGGAGAGGACACTGAGTGTGTTCAGCAAAGCCCACGAGTCAAATTTGCTGCCAGAAGCTCTCTACAAGCAGTGGGTAAGAGCTGAGACAGAAGAAATAGATCATGTTTGTGTGCCTGTCTGTGCCATTTTGAGTAGACACCAAGATGGGCAATACTGGTTCCAGGCCTTGCTTTATACCAAGGTATTCCAAATCTCTTGTGGTAATGAGCTGTGTCTGTTGGGTTTTAGCTTCAGCTGTTACTGGAGTCCAACCTCCCTGAGAAGGCTGTGGAGGTGGCAGAAGCTGCAACCAGGTGCTCCAGCCTGTCCGTGGAGATGTGGCACATGAGGCTGCAGGTGCTGATCCAGCTGCAGAGGGAAGATGTGACCCAGTGCTTTGAAGAAGCCATTAAACACCTCAAGTCTAAGGTGTGTTTCATGAACTTGCATCCATCAGTCTTGGGCTGGAAACCTCTGATGCTTGTTGGGGTTTTTTTTCCTTTACCAAGGCATTCCAAGTCCCTAACTATTTTTAAGGTCAGAAATAAGAACTTGACATTTCACGTGCACGTTGCATTCTGGAGCATTAGGGAATTGTAAATTCACTTCAGATTCACAGGTGTAAAGTCTGGGTGCTGAGAAGTGACATTCTGCCTACTCTCCTAGCAGTCAGCTGGTATTCTTTGTGTTTTACTTGAAAAATGTGTTTCCTTCTCTTCACTGTGCTGACACATGGTGTGTGTGTGTGTGGTATTTCAAGCCTGGAATTAGCTGTTTGTGCTGACACATGGTATGTGTCTGTGTGGTATTTCAAGCCTGGAATTAGCTGTGTGTTCTCCTACTGTTCCATTTCAAACCCTGGGCACGAGGAGTGAGGAGAGGAACTCGTCTCTCATCCCTGACAACACAACTGTCCAGCTAAGCAGTGTTTGTCCTGTAAGTGAGGAAGGAAAGAAGTGATCTCAGTGTGCAATCCAAAGTTGTCTTTCCAAGAGTTGTGTCTCAAGGACATTTTTTATGGCAGGTGAATGTAGAATACAGAACCTGGTGGATGTGTTCATGACTGTTTCTGCAAATCAGAGTTGCTGTATTTCATCCTTTTGATTTAGCTGCTTTACCTTGTAGGGCACTTTGCCACTGTGGACCCTCTGGGTGGAATGGAGTGAAGGCACAAACACCAAGGAAGACACACAAGCTCTCTACCAGGTACTTGGCTACTCCAATTCTGCTTCTATGACTGTGTAAATAAACAGGAACAATGTGTGTGGATGGAACGTGTAACAAATGATTTATGCTCAAGTTCCTTCATGGATGTGCTGGTATCAAAGAATTGCAAGCAAAACTGTATGTGCTACCAAAAATCAGTTGAACATAGGCTTATAAGCACAAATGTCATTCCCATGCTTCTAAGACAGAGATGTTTGTAAGCACAGCCAGTGATGTGCTTTATGTCAGGTGTCTGATGAGGGAGAAGATGCTCTTTGTTTCTTCTCCCTTTTAATTGTAGCTTATGTGGTTTGTTTGTTTGTTTTGTTTTGTTCTTTTCCTTTAAAACTTGCAGAGATCCTTACACGCCACAACTCCTGC
>NW_008661595.1:7629-9647 GCF_000695815.1 Acanthisitta chloris
AAGAATCTTGACTGGACTTACAGAAATGGTGGTTATAAGAAAGTTAAAAGACTCTTTACCAGGTGACAACTAAAATTCTCAAACCTGATTGTTCTAGGGCATATGCTAAAGGGCTTGAAAGTCTAAACTTATGTATGTTTCTATTTCAGCCTGTGTGAAAATCGTCCATTGTCACTTGACTTCTTCAGGAAGATGATCCAAATAGTCTTGACTGGACTTACAGAAATGGTGGTTATAAGAAAGTTAAAAGACTCTTTACCAGGTGACAACTAAAATTCTCAAACCTGATTGTTCTAGGGCATATGCTAAAGGGCTTGAAAGTCTAAACTTATGTATGTTTCTATTTCAGCCTGTGTGAAAATCGTCCATTGTCACTTGACTTCTTCAGGAAGATGATCCAAATAGAAAAGAAGCAAGTAAGTTGCTGACTGTCCAGCGAGTGCTTTGCAAATACAAAATACACTTCTAGCTCTGGATTTAAGCAGGAAACAGAGTAGTAGCATTATTCTGTGATCAGTTTGTGTTTGTCTTCAGCAGTTGATGCACAGGCTGTGATAGGACCCAGGTTCCATGGTAACTAATCTTGGGCAGTGTGCGTGTGTGTGTGTAATTACTATGACTCATCTTTCCCTTGAATCTAATCAAGCTGCAGATTCCCTCCTGTACAAAATAAATGGCCTTTTAATACCTTCCTTTGTTAGGAATCCTGCAAAATGCTTCATCTGAGGGAATACTATGAACGTGCCTTGAGGGAGTTTGGTTCAACAGATACTGGTGAGGGGATTCTCTTTATTTTTTATTTATCCATTCAGTGCTGCCTCTTTTATTTCCACCCCCTTCCAAAGGCTGCAGATTCCCTCCTGTACAAAATAAATGGCCTTTTAATACCTTCCTTTGTTAGGAATCCTGCAAAATGCTTCATCTGAGGGAATACTATGAACGTGCCTTGAGGGAGTTTGGTTCAACAGATACTGGTGAGGGGATTCTCTTTATTTTTTATTTATCCATTCAGTGCTGCCTCTTTTATTTCCACCCCCTTCCAAAGGTAGCTGTTTGTTCTGCCCTGGTGCTTGCTGTCATGCAGAGTGCAGTTTTTCTGCTGTGCCATGAAGTGTGTGGCACTCTGCAGTGACCCTTCACTTCATCAGGAGTGGGATGGCTTTAGCACAACTGAGCAAAATCAGGCTGGGACAGTGCCTGGTGCAAGAGATGTGGATCACTGTTAATTGGGGTTTGTGAACAGGATGGACTTGTGTTTTTGTAATCAAGATTTCTGCAGTGTTCCTTTTAAGAAAGCACACAGCTCAATTACTGTTGCATTATTTCCTAAGACACCACTGTTGAGCTGGGAATGGATCCCAAGCTTTCGGCCCTCAGGGGTTAGGGGGTTGTAGTACAAAGTAAACCTCATTGTGCTGACAGCAAGGGCACTTACAGGAGAGTGTCTAGTTAGGTTTGATATGTTTGTGAAGTAATACCCAGTCAAAATTAACCAGAACTCCATTTTTCTTTTCAAGATCTCTGGCTGGATTATATCAAGGAGGAGCTAAGTCATCCCCAAGGCAAACCAGAGAACTGTGGGAGCATTCACTGGCGAGCCATGAAGATGTTGCAGGGAGACCTGGTGGAAGATTTTGTTTCCAAATATACTTTATTGCAAACTGGACATTTATGAAAAACTATCAACAGTTAACAACATGACAATGTGCTTTTTTTAAAATTTCTTCATACAAAGTTAAATATGTTCCTGGATCTTACTAAAGTTTACCTTCTTTACATTTGTGTGTATGTGAAAAATGATTTTTTTGAGACAGTGCTGTCCTTGGCTGTTGGTGCCAGGACCCTGGGAATGGGCTGGAGGTGCCGCAGGGAGGTCTGGGTGGATCTTAGAGAATCTCTCTGCGCTCCGAGCGTGCTTGGGCACTGGAACAGCTTCCCAGTGCTGGTGGCAGTGAGTGTGGGACAGGATGGGCTGGTTGGGAGGGACTGAACCCAGTTAACGAGGGGTGATGGGTCAC
>NW_008661596.1:0-223 GCF_000695815.1 Acanthisitta chloris
CCCCATGCCCTCCATGAGGGACTCCCAAGCCACCCAGTGATGCTCTGCCCACCCTGTCTAAGCATGGCGTAGGCAAGAGGAGGAGCGCTGTCTCACAGGGTCTTCGTTTTCTTTTCTGCTCCAGTGATTAAGCGCTTGTTTTTTGTCTCCCCCCACCCCTCTCTCTGCCCCTGTCTATTCTAGGCTGACGTCTGAGGTCACTGGAATGGGCGCACTCTAATTT
>NW_008661596.1:386-9922 GCF_000695815.1 Acanthisitta chloris
GTTTCTTTATGAGCTCCTTACTGTGCTCCCGAGGCTGCTCCCGAACTCTTTGGTTCTGGTCCTTGTTTTCAGCGTACGGTGTTAATACTTCATCGGCTTTTTGGGGAGGGGAGGTGGGTGGGGAGGGGGGTGTTGGCTTTTTTTCCACTGGTGAGACTTCAGGAGATGACAGGGTCTCTAGTGTCAGTCTAGCATAGCTACTTACATGTTTGAGTTGACGTTGGCGGTACTTGCTGTAACCTATGGACATATGTTATGCCACCCAGAGCTGTGTGTGCTTCAGATGACTTACTTTTCTCACCCTTCTTCCTTTGGTGCTCCCTCTTGCTTGTCCTGGCTCACCTTTACCACCTCACATCCCTGCCCTCAGGATAAGGACATAGTTTTCACCTCCTGTTATTTGGGAAGCAGAATGCGCTGGAGCCAAGCCGACGCGCACGTACGGGTTCACCCGCAGGCTTCTCTCTTTGAACATGGCATGGTCCAGACAAGCCCTTTTTCATACTAAATTAAGGGAATCACACACACACACACATACACACACGCACGCACACACAAATGCTCCTTTTTTTAACTAACAAGCAACTGGAAGTGGGAAGAACTCAGCTGTATGGGATTCACCCCACCAGGGGCCTTTGAAAGCACTCTTTTGGCAATCCCCACAAGTAAAACCCTTGGATGATAGCTCAGGAAGCTCTGTGAGCCAGCTGTGTTTGTCATTGTTGGTGTTCAATAAATGTCTGTGCAGCTCTGCTACCAATGGGCTCCGACTGTTCTTCTCCTGGGTCACCCTGCCATCTCCAGCCCCATCCTTCCCTCTGCATCCTTCTGCACCTTTTTAGCTGCTTGGATGGAAGGTGGGGATTGTATACAATAGTTCTTCATTATTGTTATTATTATCACCATCATCATATTTTATCTAGAGAAGATCCCCATGAGCGATGCACTTCCTGAGTGATTCCATGCTTCCTTTTTTTTTTTCCAAAGGGAAGGTATTGGGCTTGCATAATCCTTTGGTTTTCCCTAAGATTAATTTATAAGTTACGGTATGACAGCCTACACTGCCCCCTTGTCTGGACAGATCTGCCATGTCTGTGCCCCACACCCTTATCCCCAAGACCCTCTATGCCCAGCCCTGCCTCCTGCTTCCAGGCTTTTCTTCTCTCTCCTGCCTCTCAAACAGGCAAACAAATATATTTTCCATCTGTTAATTCCTGACTGTCCCTTTTCCCAGATTGCAAATGAGGGGATCATGATTCACCATGTCCCCAGGCAGCTGAAGCAGCCACACAGTACATTTTTGCACTGTACCACATGGGAAATATGTTGTTTTTCCAGGTGAGCCCCAAGACTTCATGGTCTTTCCCTCTCTTTCATCCTTAGTGCTGGCAGGCACTGCTGGCAGCTTTCCACCCTTCTCCTGATGGGGTGCTGGACCACTTCTCCTTCTGTCTTCAGCAATGACTGCTCAGCACTCACACAAGGCTGCATGAGGGACCTTGGGTGATGCCAGCTCATCAGTGAGCCAGAGATGGGCAGGGATTTATGGGCTCCAGCAGGGAGCTGGCAGGGATGAGATCACAGCCTGTGAGCTGGAAAGGTGGCTGCCAGCCCCTGTGGATGCGTGTCAGCGGTTTGCTCAGCCCAGGTGTACTAAAACCCATGTATGCTCAGCTCTCCTGAGCATTCCAAGCCTCTGTGGTTAAAGATGCTCCCAGCTACTCCATAAGATGCTCTGCTGCCTGTCTCCAACCTCTTGCTCCGCTGTCTCTGACACTTTGGGTCCAGCTGTGCCTTTCAAGCAGTCCAGCATCCAGACATGCTCAAAAGCCTCCCCTGATTCGCTATCCGGAAGAGCACAGGTGCTTTGGGAAGTGCTGCAGGGGCTCAGGTGGAACCAAGTAGCCTCGCCTGGCATTATCTTGTATTTGTGCTGATGCTGAGGATGGAAGGAGTCAGGTGCCTTCCCCAACCTGCTGACTGGCCAGCACAGGCACAGAACCACCTGCTAAGGTGGTCAGTCAGTTGTGAGCAACTGGCACTCCTTGTCTTCTCCTGTTCCTCACTCTGCTCTAGTCCAGGTATTTTTCCTGTTGAAAGAATGAAATATCCATGTGTGACACCCACCATGAGAGTATAACCATCCAGCAGCATGCCAGAGCCTCGGGGTTGAATCACAGCAAGAGCTCTACATCCCACTGCCATCACTCTTGATGGCAGCCAGTGGCCTGGGGTAATGCCCCCTTGGAGAGGGATGGTGTACAGAAGGAGCCAGCCCAGACTGCTGTGGTCAGCTCCTTTATGGGGCTGTAGAACAAGCTGGAGCATGAGGAGATCTTCCAGGTGATGGAGGTACAGCAGCAGCATCATGTTGACCAAGAATGAGAAATCCATCATAAGCCAACACAGTTGTGGAGTTTGTACATCTGAGGAAGGCAGGGGAGTGTAACAGCATCCTGACAGCAATGAACATGGAAATGGATTTGCACAGGGACCCACAGTTTTTGCAGATCACATCTGTCCTGAGTTCCTTTGCCGTGTGTGCACTGTGCTCCCTGTGCTATTCCCCACCTCCACTGAGACAGCACTGCCCAAAATAGCAAATGCCAGATTGGGTCTGCCAGATGCAGCTGAGCTCAGAGGCTACTGGAGAGGAGGAGCAGACTGCAGCAATACCTCTACACCCATTCCCATGCCAGCAAATCCACAGATAACATCGCCCTCTGGGTACCATGCCCATCCCAGCCCGCTGCCATGCATCCTTCACACAGCAGAACTACAGAAAAGCCACCACAAGAAGCAATGGTGAAGGAGAGAAGGTTGGATATCAACACTGCTCTGGAATCAGGCGGGGATCTGAGCTGTCATGTCAAGGCTTGTGCTGCAGCAAGGACCTGTGCTCATGGGAGCACTCCAGGGAACAGTGGATGAAGACACAGGGGCGCAAGGGATGGTCCAAGCAGTAGCAGACACCTCGGTCACCTTACAGGAGTGCAGTAGTCATAGTATCACAAAATCCCCTGAGTTAGAAAGGACCCAAAAGGAACATCAAGTCCAACTCCTGGCCCTGCAGGACAACTGGAAGCATCCCTCATTCTGGCATTCCCTTTGACTTTGAAACTTTTCTTTGGAGTCACATTTCCCAGGTTATTTTGCAAATTAAAAACAAACAAGCAAAAAAGAATGAAACTCCAGTGTTCTATGGGAAACAGCTTGTCCATCATCATCTAGGCTTGAGCAAGGTTTGGAGACAGGTATTGAAATCATTGCAACATCTCCTGGGAGCATGTTGATGACAACAAGGATAAGAACAGAATCACAAGCAATATATCAAATTTGGCTTTGAGTTCCTGGCCTGTATCAGGAACAGTGTGGTCAACAGGAGCAGGGAAGTGATTCTTCCCCTGGACTCGGCACTGGTGAGGCCACACCTTGAATCCTGTGCTCAGTTCTGGGCCCCTCAGTTCAGGAAGGATATTGAAGTACAGGAGCAGGTCCAGTAAAGAGCAACGAGGCTGGAGAAAGGACTCGAGTACAAGTGCTATGAGGAGTGGTTGAGGGAGCTGGGGGCTGTTTAGCCTGGAGAAGAGGAGGCTCAGGGGAGACCTTATCACCCTCTACAACTCCCTGAGAGGAGGTTGGAGTCAGGTGGGGGTTGGTCTCTTCTCCCAGGCAACCAGCAGAAGGACAAGAGGGCACAGACTCAAGCTCTGCCAGGGGAGGTTTAGGTTAGATGTTAGGAAGAGATTTTTTACAGAGAGAGTGATCAGGCATTGGAATGGGCTGCCCAGGGAGGTGGTGGATTCACTGTCCCTGGAGGTTTTGAAGATGAGACTGGATGTGGCACTTAGTGCCATGCTCTAGTAACCACGGTAGGGTTAGACTTGATGATCTTGGAGGTCTTTTCCAACCCGGTTGATTCTCTGATTCTGTGATTTCTTTGGGATGGCTCGAAAGGAGATTTGCTGTTTTCTTTAGAAGTAGCCTCAATGTTTCATATTCATTTGTGATAGGTCTTGGGTTTCCATTTTGGATGAACTTAAAATGCTCCAATGATGCATCCACAGCCATGCCACTGGGAAAACCCTCTATTAGGGCAAATATTCAATACAGGGTGAATGTTCCAGGTTAATCAACAGAATAGGTTTAATACATTGCTTTTCTTTCCCAAAACAATGCATTTTATCCAGCCAGAATGATTTAGCATTTCTGGAAGTAATCAACTCAGTCAAACTCTTTGGGAATGAGTTATTTTGTGGGAAATAGTGACTTTGACTGGAAAGCCTCTCCATGCCCACAGAGCATGGGGGTCTCCATCAGAGAGGGGCCAGCTAAGGTCTGCCCTCAACCCCTTGCCCTCAGCTGAAGATTTCACTCTCCCCACATACCCTTCTTGTGCTCCCAAAATTGTTTGCAGTATTCTTACATGCATTTTTTTCCCTAGACTGTATTTTCAAATCTAGTACATAATGAGGTTGAAAAAAATAGACCATTTCCCCTAAGGTAAAGTGACTTTCACCAGGGATATTCTTTAAATTTCATACTCTCTTTGAGTTGTTATTCAGGGGGTTGTTCTGTATCCATGCTAGTCACTTTTAATTATGCTAATTCCAAGTCTATGGTCCATTAGCAAGGGTAATTTCCTCCCCCTCCGGTGCCGGCAGAGGTAGGGTTTCTAGGGGATCGCTCCGTTCTGTGGCAGGGATGAATGCTTAATCGCATTTTCTCCTTGACAACAGGGATGGAAGGCATCTCGCCTAACCCTGCCTGGCTGCAGCTCCCAACCCTGCGGGGAGGTAGCGCTATCCCTGGCCCTGAGGCCACCTCAGGCTGGTCACTAGGTGTCCCCATTGATCAGCTTTTCATGTATCCTGTTCCAGCAGGGATGTGGGATGTCGAGTGCTTCCAGCCTCTGCTTCATCTGCATGCAGAAGACATCCTACGCTGCTGGAAAGGAAGTGGATTTTGGTGTGTCCCACACCTGGTGATGAGCAGATGATCAGCACTGTGTCCCACTGTGGGAAGGGTCCCAACAGTGCTGGGACCCTCTTGGAGCCACCCGATCCCATATGAGGAGAGGCTGAGGGAGCTGGGGTTGTTTAGCCTGGAGAAGAGGAGGCTCAGGGGAGACCTTATCACCTTCTACAACTCCCTGAAAGGAGGTTGGAGTCAGGTGGGGGTTGGTCTCTTCTCCCAGGCAACCAGCAGGAGGACAAGAGGGCACAGACTCAAGCTCTGCCAGGAGAGGTTAAGGTTGGGTATTAGGAAGAGATTTTTTACAGAGAGAGTGATGAGGCATTGGAATGGGATGCCCAGGGAGGTGGTGGATTCACCGTCCCTGGAGGTTTTGAAGATGAGACTGGATGTGACATTTAGTGCCATGCTCTAATACCCACGGTAGGGTTGGACTTGATGATCTTGGAGGTCTTTTCCAACCCAGTTGATTCTATGATTCTATGATATGGGCAAGGATGCATGGCAAGCATCTCCTTGCCCATGGGTGTCCCCACGCTCTCTGGTTATACCAGTTGCATCAAAGGACGAGGACCTTACGCTGACCTAAGTCTGTTCAGTTTGTCAGGACAAGGTTTTGCTGGAGAGATCCCAAGGGTCTCCATCCCTTGTGGTCCTCAGGGAGGCCAGCATGTGCAGGCAAGATGCTCCATGCCTTGGCTGGCAGCAGGAGCAACTGCAGCTGGCAGGAAGACTTGCAGAAAGGTCAAGGTCTCAGTGCAATTCCCCTACTCCCATGTTGGATATCATAGCAAGCTGGGATTCTGCTGAGAGGGATATTTTTGCTTTCCCTTCAAAAGGAATGCAGCTGCAGATCTTAATCTGCTGTGCTATGCAGCAATCCCCAGGCCCCCATCCAAAGGATAACGTGGCAGTGACTTTTAGGAAGTACTGAATGTACCAGATGTGCAACTCCTTCCACTCCAGATGTGCTGCCCCCCCTCCCCCAGTCCGCCTTAGCACAGTTGTCCTGAAAGAGGAAGATCGCTCAGAAAGCATCCCACAGACTAAATCCAGCCAAGTGCATAGCCAGACTGGCTCTGGATTCCCACACTCGTGTTTAGTCAGTTTAGCCACAGGGATGTCTCTTCCCAGAAATGATGCTCACTCCAACTCTGCATGTGGGGAACAAACCCAGCCGGGAGATGGAGAACAAGATGGAGCAGGAGGAGAAGGCTTTGTGTCTGAGCCCTGCGCTGAAACATAGACTGTGGCTGATTTAAAACATGCCTGCTGTTTGCAGAAAAAAACCTGCTTTGATCCCGAAAGGGAAAGCCAGGCTGTGCATGGGGACTTAAATGGATTGAACCACAATGGATATCCAACAGGATTTCCCAGTGCAAAGGAGAACAATACATGGCGTGCTCATCCAAAAGCTCTCAATTAGTCGTTGTGGGGTGTTTTTTGGGTGGGAAGAGTGCAATGATGTAACCTGAGGCTGCTGCTGCAGCTTGTGATGTGGGTTTCCCAAGGGATGCTGCTGTGTGCTACTCAGCATGCAGTTGTGCACCCAAATCCCTTACAGGAGCACTGCAGAGGAACTGTTGATAACAAGCCAGTTAAAGATGCAAACCCAACACTCCAGAGAAACCACCATCTCTATGTTTAAAACAAATTTTCAGTTGCATACTGAAATTTCTTTTCTTGCTCCAAATAGATCTCCCCTCCAGATATTTCAGGCTGAAACACAGTGATTTCCACAGGCACAGGATGGTACAGCGCAGCACCAAGCAGGGTTGTGTGCCCTTCCCCAGCACTCCTCTCCCAGCTGCCCATTGCCTGCAGCCCTGCAGTGCACTCGCCCTTGCCCACCACCCACAAATCTTGCTGATAGGGGCCAGCAGCACCAGTTCTCCTCTCACTATCCCCATTGCCATGGGTTTGTAGGGCAGGGGCAATGCTCAGCCCAGGAACAGCCTTGTTATGTTCAGGTGGCTCCTCGGAAGCTCCCAAAAAGTCACTCTCAGCACCTGGTGAGAGCCCACAAGGCAAATCTGCAGCATACTGAGCAACTGCCTGGGCTCATCTGGCAGCCCAGCTCATATTGGATGTGTTTGGGTGTGAGCTCCCATCGAAAAGGGAGGTTTATTGTGGTGTAGCAGAGCTCAGTGTGGGCATAGCTCCCCCAGGGTTGGCCTTTGGGATGTGGATGTTTTCAGTATCACCCTGGAGAGTTGCTCAGGGTATTGTAGCAGCCACATGTTCGCATAGCCTAAGGGGCTGGGAGCCAGAAGCACTGGTGTTGGAGTTTTGGCTGAGCTCTGACCATCTCCCTTGCTTGTCTCCCAGCTCTGCAGACCCTGATCCCCATGGGAGGAACACCTTCACCGCTTGACCGGAGTGCTGCAGCCGACGTGGTGCCAGTGGCTGAAAAAAAAGAAGATGCTGTTCCTGTGAGCTTCTCCCACTCCTACGTGGCGCCCTTAGGGCCAACTGCCCAAGTCCCCCTGCCCCTGGCTGCCCAGACCCTGTTTCCTCAGCCGGGGTATGGGGCAGCAGCAAGATTGGGGGGCTCGAGCAGCAGCTCACAGGAGGACAGCAGCTTGCAGCCAGTGTGTAGCAGTACCCACTTCTGCGAGCCAGCACTTCCACTGCCCCTCTCTGCCACTCCTACGTGGCGCCCTTAGGGCCAACTGCCCAAGTCCCCCTGCCCCTGGCTGCCCAGACCCTGTTTCCTCAGCCGGGGTATGGGGCAGCAGCAAGATTGGGGGGCTCGAGCAGCAGCTCACAGGAGGACAGCAGCTTGCAGCCAGTGTGTAGCAGTACCCACTTCTGCGAGCCAGCACTTCCACTGCCCCTCTCTGTGCTTCATCATCACTCCCAAGCCCCTGCTGCTTTGCAATGTATTTCGTGGCTTATTTGTGTCATTGCAATAAAGCTTTTGTTGCTTGAGGTACCATCCATGATTAGTGGGATGAGGTTGGGGAGCCATGACTTGGGCAGTGGGGCATCCACAAGGAGGGTGGTGGGATGCTGGGGAGGTGCCCCAACAGCTCAAAAGCCTTGGTCCTCCCAGAATGGTGAATGGGGAAACTCACCCCACGCAAACCATTGTTTGGAAAATGGGCCTCAGAGCCCTGGCTCCACTAGGCATCAGGAAATGATCCCACACAGCAACTGTGGGGCTGCCAGGAGGGGAGGGGGAGCAGGGCGGGGGAAGCACTGCAAAGAGAATCCAGAGCTTTCCCCAAAGGCAGCAATGACCGGGATTCATTATCCATCGGGAGCTGTGTTTATGGGAAGTGTGAGTCACTGCCAGGCCCCCAGATGGGAGCAGCTCACATCGGGGGCTGCCAGCAATTCAGATGGGCTATGGGCTGCCCATCCAGACCCACACAGTGGCGCTCCCAAACTAGCCCCATCAGGCTGCCATGCACCAGCCCTGGAGCAGACCCAGTGCTATTTTGGGGCACACGTGTGGTTTTTTTTCTCCGGAATGCTTCACTGCTCACTTGAGAAGAGAAGCCAGAGCACTGCCCCAGTTCTGCATGTTGTCCCAATGCAGTGAGGGCCTCCATCTCCAGCTGGTCTAGCCCTAGGCTTTATACACATCCAGGCACCCAGAAGAAGCCAGCACTGCCTGCCTGGACCTCTGCCCCATGGGGAAACAAAGGTCAAATTGCCCATTTTGACCTTTTTCTCCATTGGGGTTTATTTTCCAAGCATACATTGCCCCCGCTTCTATTTGGCCCTCAGAAAGGGCTGCAGAAAGGCCAGAAGGTCCTCTGCGTTTCACCCTTCTTTCTACCCTTGCTCAACCTGCTCCCCAGGGAGCATCAGCCCCAAATCTCTATGGAACCTGGTGCTTGCCCCTCCGAGTGGGAAGTCATCGTCCCCTTGTTTGTGCCAGACCCGACACTGCCAGTGCCCAGCCTGACCCCCTGACAAGCCACAAAGCCACACACAGTGTGCAGCTTTAGGCCTGGAACTCATTTTTTACTAAAAAACCCCCAGGTTTTCTGGATTTCTCCTGCCCAGGAGCTGGTTGCATGTTTTCACTTAGAGAAAAAGTCCCTATTCCCATTCCTATCCCGTTCCCAGAGCTGCAGCACCATGGAGACCCTCCCAACGTGGGGTGTCCATGACTGAGACCAAATGTGGCTTGGGGCTCCTTTCCCCCCTCTCTGCAAGCCATGGGCCATCCATGAAGCAACTTGGAAGGCCATGCACCCCTTTGCTGAGCTGGGAGACTTTTCCAGCAACAGAGACATCCCGGAGTGGGAACATCCTGGGAAGCAGTCAGTGGAGTTGTGGCTGGAAACAACCCCAAAGGTTGTTGTCCACCCACCCCCATACAGGGCTTGAATCTCTGCCCAGGCTGGAGAGGTGGAAGACAGAGGAATGTTAACTATCTGCATGCACTAGCTTATCCTCTGCAGGACTCATCAGCTGGAACAGGAAGCACTTGTGCCCCCTTTAAGGGGCATTAAAGGCTTAAAGGCATTGGGGGATGCAGATGCTTCACACCCCTGTCCATTACCTCCAGCCTTTTGCTGCTGGGCAGCTGGTTGCATCTCTGTGGC
>NW_008661597.1:0-2463 GCF_000695815.1 Acanthisitta chloris
TCTTTGTGGGTCCTTCCCAATATCCCAAGGTATTCCATAATCTCTCCTCCAGTGACAATCCCAGACAAGGTGCTTTCCCCTCAGCCTTTCTTTTAGGAGCCAAACCCACCAAATCCCATTTGCTGCCCTGGTTTGAACCACTCCACCCCTCGTGCAGCACTCACCCTGGCATCTGTGACCTTGAACTCCCTCAAGATGTACTGGGGCATGTTGTACTCGGCCATGGGATCCACCACGAAGTACTGGTACCGCGCGGAGCGCTCGGCCGGCCAGTACTGATGGCACTTCTCCTGCCCAGAGCAGAGACAGCTCCCAGTTAGCCCATGGCCTGCAGGATCCCACCCCTCCCAGCTCCTCCTGAGCCCCCACTCACCCTGCCCATCTCGCGAAGCTTCGTCAGCATCACCACGATGGTAGAGTTGTTCTCCCACAGCATCCGCCAGAAGTCCTCGGTGGTCTCTGCCAGGGGTCCCTGCGTGGCAATGTAGGCCTTCTGCTGCCTGAGGGAGAGCCCAGACCAACAGGGGGGTCAAGGGGTAGGACAAGTGTGTGGGTAGAAGCTTTGGGAAAGGTTGGAGAGGAGGAGAGCAAATGGGAACGCTGAACAGTACAAAGTCGACAGAGGTGGGAGGTGTCTTTGGTGGTCAAAAAAAAAAAAAAGGCTAGTGGTGAAGCTTTCTCTAAATGTCACTTCCAAGGGGTAAATCAAGCTCATTCTACCATGGAACAAGTGTAACATGATGCATTCTGGACTCCTGGAATTGGGAATTAGGGTGTGGAGGAACTGGAGCTAGGAAGGAAGTTCTTGGAACTAGAAACTGGAGAGGTTTTTTTCCTCCTGGCACTGGAGAGGGTATGGACTTCCCATTCCTGGAAGTGTTGAAGACTTATAACCTGGTCTAGTGAGAGGTGTCCCAGCCCATGGCAAGGGGTGGAATGAGTTGGGCTTTAACGTCCCTTCCAACCCAAACCAGTCTGGGATTGATTCCATGAAGCAGAATCCATGTTTTCTGGGCCTGAGTAGCACCAAGAATCCAACCCACCAGGCATGGAGCTGCTCAACCCCAGTGCCACAGCCTGGGCCAGCACTGCTGGTGCACCTGGAGATGCTAAAACCTGCACATGGGATTGTTTTGGTCCCTCAATTTGGGCTCCAAACCCACTTGTGGAAAGGCTGCAGCTCCCAGAGCTGGAGCACATGGCTCTGTTGCCTGGGGGAAAAATCTGTCAGAACTCAACATCCCCAAACCACAAACATGATAAAAAAGCTAATCCATATTTAGAAACCTCCCAATGGCAAAATCCATCCCTCACTGCCATTGTGTTTAGGACCTGCAGCTGGAGAAGGGTTGGGTTGCTGCAGGGGCTCAGTAATTCAAGACCACGTGGAAAGAAAAGTTGGAGAAGGTTGGAATTGGAGGAATTCACCTCTGGCACTGCACTGCTGAGGGCAGGGACAGTCAGGGGGTGGGACAGAACAGCCTACACGTGTGCTGGTTTGAGCTGAAGTAGAGTTAACTTTCTTCATAGAGGCTAGTATGAGGCTATGTTTGGGGTTTGTGCTGAACACAGGGTTGATAATGCAGAGATGTTTTTGTTATTGTTGAGCAGAGCTCACACAGAGTCAAGGCCTTTGCTGCTTTCTGTACTGCCACACTGGCAAGGAAGTTGGGGATGCATGGGAGACTGGGAGGAGACACAGCTGGGACAGGTGACCCAAACTGACCCAAGGGATATTCCATACCATAGGACACCATGCTCAGTATATAAGGTGGGAGGAAGAAGGAGGAAGGGGGGACATCTGGAGTGATGGCGTTTGTCTTCCCAAGGAACCATTACGCGTGATGGGCCCTGCTCTCCTGGAGATGCTGAACACCTCCTGTCTGTGGGAAGCAGTGAATTAATTCCTCGTTTTGCTTTGCTTGTGTGTGCAGCTTTTGCTTTCTCTATTAAACTATCTTTATCTCAACCCATGAGTTTTTGTAGTTTTTACCCTTTTAATTCACTCCCCCATCCCGTTGGTGGGGGAATGAGCGAGAAGCTGCTGGTTCTTGGCTGCTGGCGGGGGTTAAACCATGCCAACATGTTAAGCCCTAGAGACCCCAAAGGGTGAGGCACACAGAGGTGGCTGTGGGGGGCACGAGGTGCTGCTGACCTGTAGCCATCGATGAAGCTGGCGTTGATGTAGTCGGAGCCCTCCACGCCGCGGATGGGCTGCAGGCACACCCGGGTGGTCTCGTAGGGCATGATGTTGACAAGGCGGTTCTTAAACTTGTTGCAGGGGAGGTTGGCACTGATGAAACGAGAGGTGTGGGCTTTGGAGTTGGCCAAACGCTGAGGGCACAAGCAAAGACACATTTCCTTTCAGCCTTATTATTTTCTTCACCCCACTCAACTTGCCCTTTGTGCTCTACCACCTCACTATACCCTCTGCTTTTTATTATTTTTTTTTTTTTTTTTGTT
>NW_008661597.1:2534-12365 GCF_000695815.1 Acanthisitta chloris
AATCCCAACCCAATCGAAAAGGGAGCAAATTCAATTTGATTTGAAATGACCACAGACGTCTCCTGCAGCGACAGGCAGAGCTCCCTGGGGAGCTCAGAAAAGTAATTACCTCCAACATGGAACCAGAAAGGTCCCACCAGCCTTATAAAGGCTCTGTGGCTGCTACATGTGAGGGCCAGGATGACATTCCAGTGTGGAATATCAAGTCCTCCACACTGATTGATACTCTGGGGGGCATCAGGCAAGGCATGGCCAGAGGGAGGAGATTGTCCTGCTCTGCTCTGGTGTGGCCTCACCTTGGATAGTGTGTGCAGTTTGGGCACCACAAGAGAAGAAAGGTATTAAGTTATTAGTGAGTTTCCAAAGAAGGCAACAAAGGTGGTGAAGGGCCTTGAGGGACCATATGAGGAGTGGCTGAGGGAACATCAGCTGTTCAGCCTGGAGAGGAGGAAACTGAGGGGAGAACTCATGACTTTCCTCATGAATGGATGTGGAGGGACAGCACTGACCTCTTCTCTCTGGCTACCAGTGACAGCACCTGAGGGTGCATCAGGGGAGGGTTAGGTTGGGTATCAGGAGAAGGTTTTTTTTCCCTCAGAGGTGTTTGGGCACTGGAACAGGGTTAGGTTGGAGATCAGGACAAGGTTCTTCCCCCAGAGGTGTTTGGGCACTGAACAGCTCCCCAGGGCAGTGGGCACAGCCCCAAGGCTGACAGAGCTCCAGGAGTGTTTGGCCAACACTCTCAGGCACAGGGTGTGATTCTCCTGTGCAGGGCAGTTTGACTAGATGACCCTTGTGGGTCTCTTCCAGCTGATGATGCTGTGATTGCAGCACCCACATTACCTTGAACTCCAGCTCCATGCCCGTCACGTGCTCTCTGGCTTCAATCTGTGCCAGTTTCTGGATGTAGCTGTAGAGATTCCGAGCTGGGACCTCGGTGTTGCCACAAGCCACAGCCTCGAGCAAGGCATCGTGGATGAAGCTGTACTGGTCTTCTGTCTGTACCATGTAGTTACGTTGGGATCTCATGAGGGTGACATGGCCATAAATATCCACTGTCTTCTCATGTTTGATCCTCTCCAGCATGGCATCGATCACGATGAAGCAGCCGGTCCGGCCAACGCCCGCACTGCCAGGGAAAGGGCAAAGAATGAAGCAGTGGTTCTTCCACTCCAAGATATTCCTGGTCACCCACAAGAGAGGATCTTCCCACTGCCACAAAGCCATGCACGAGGCAGGGAATGTCCACCAAATGCACTTGGTGAGTGGGAAGGAACCTCAGCCTTGGCACATGGTGCTGATGGGCTGAGGGAAAGGAAATCCTGGCAAACCAGCCAAGAATGGGTGGGAATTTAGGGTTTTCTGGGCCTGGAGATGATTCTTGTGGGTTCCTTCCAGCTCAGGAGATTCTAGGATTGTGTGGAATGTGTGGGTCAAAATGTATTGCTGGATTAAAGGAACTTGCCAAATGGAACTTACTGTCCTCACTCCTCAGTGCTGCTCTTGACAGAGTTTATAAACACTGTCCTAGAGGGTTTGGACAGAACATTCACTGGAGAACAGTGGTGACCCCAAAGTCACTGCTGCTCTGAGTCACTCCAGTGTGTGAGCACAGTGCTGCACTGGGGCCAGTAAAACCTGTACTGGGGCCAGTAAAACCCAACTGGAACCCAAACCACCTGAGGAGCTGCTGGGTCAGAGCCAGCAGACAGAGAAGCTTTTAATCTATTTGCCCAACCATAAGCAGCAGCACTTTGCCTCAGCCCCAAAGGGTTTGTGACGTGCAGAGTTTTGCTCTGAGTGGTTCAAACTTCCCAAACCAAGTTATGCCACTCAAGGCCAGGCTGGAAGAGGACAAGCTGCCTCTGGAGCTGTGCCTGTCCCCTCTCCACACTGCTCTGGCCCATGGCTCCTGCCCTGTCACCCTGGGCCAGCAGTGATGCTGCAGACACAGCTGTGACAGCTCCAGGTGGGGAACAAAGGGCTGAAAAAGGCTGTTTAATCACTCAGATCTCTCAGAGCTGAGAAACCACTGACGTTGTACTGAGTAACGCACATCACCTCTCTCCTGAAATGTTTTTTGTGCATGGAGGTAACATCAGACCTGTGTGTAGTGGCATTGGCACCTCAGCAGGGCTCTGTGCTGGGAGCCTGTGCCACTGCTAATAAAGGCTTTTCTTTTACCATGCCAGTGCTGTCCCTTTTTCCATGGAGCCCCTTGATCTTTGTTAATTAGGCTGCCTAACACCTGAACCAAGCAGGTGACTGGAGCTCTGGCAGGAGTTGAGCAGCTGATCTGGGAGCTGGTTCCTGCGTGTCGGGAGCTGACAGCTCTCTCTATTCATTTTCTGAGGGGCACAATAATTGCCATCTGCAAGGGCAGTGATAAGTTGCCCACTCACAAAGGCTGGCTGAATGGCATCCTCTAGCAGAGGCAGGATTAGCTCCCCCAGCAGCCTGTACACCTCAGATCTCCCCTCATGCTGAGGAACCTGCAGGCTCCTCCACAGCCTCCCGAGGAGCACAGGGATTTATCCAAGCTGAGGCTGCAGGCATTCCTTGTTGGGTTGGAAATTGAATTAGGGAACGTTACCTGCCTTCAGCTTGTCGTTATCAGAGTGGCTGCAGCACTCAAGAAACTCTCTGTCAATCACTGTCAGCTCTGCCTCCCAAACAGCCCATGCAGCTTCTGAGGTTGTACCTGATCCTCCTCCTCCTCCTTTCCCACCATGACCAGGAACACCCCATTACCCAAACCAGGCACTAATACAGCCCTAAGTGCTTCCCATGGCTAACAGGATCAGAGAATCATGGAATGGATTGGGTTGGACCTTGAAGCTCATCTCACTCCACCCCCTGCCATGGGCAGAGACACCTTCCACTAGCCCAGGTTGCTCCAAGCCCCATCCAACCTGGCCTGGAACACTTGATCCAAGTGGTTTGGTGCAAACTACACCACTCATCACCTCAGGAAATGCTGTGCTCAATTGAAAGCCCAAGTATCCTCCTCAGATGCTGCCTGGGAATCCACCTTGGAGCACAGCTCTCACCTGACAGGAACTCACTAGCACCTACTCATGTCTCCCAAGGGCAAATCCACATCCCCCTGAACTTCCCTCACACGTGGCCCCAGGCAGAGCCAGGTGAAGGCAGCTGAAGGTACCTGCAGTGCACCACGATGGGACCAGCATCAGGAGGGTTGCAGGTTTTCACCCGTCTCAGGAAGGCCAGGAATGGGGTGGGATACTCGGGCACACCATGGTCAGGCCACGCCGTGAACTGGAACTGCCGCACCTCCCTCTTCTCACTGGAGCCATTCTGCAGGACAGAGGAGCACCAGGAGTCACTGGGGGGACCAGCACCTCCACACCTACCTGTGCTATGTGTGGACAACACATGTAGGCCATTTCCAGGGAAAAACAAGAGCAGGAGCAAGCTCACCTTGTGAAGGGAGAACGTTCGGATGCAGAATGTGGCCAACTCAATGGTGTCCAGTAATGTCACTTGAATCATTCCATAGGTGTCTGTACCTCGGCCTGGCCAGTACTGGTCACACTTGATCTGCAGGACAGGAGGGATGGCTCAGTGCTGGAACAAACCCTTGGCTGCTGGGAAGGTTCATTCCCAAACTGCTGGAGCTATCCAGGTGCAAGAAATGTCTTTGCAGAGCACCAGGACAGGGCCAGAGCCAGCAGGAAAAGCTCCTCCTGCCTAAGCACAGGCTTTGATGCCACCTCAATCCTGGAGACAATAGACTGGAATGATCAGGAAGATTAGAGGGAATGTACTGGGGCTTGTTAAACAAGAGAACTGAATGTGAAACTTGCCACATGATTAACTCCGAGACAGAGCTACAGAGCACGGATGGGATGGAGCAGCCTCTTCTCCTGGAGCTGCAAAGGAGGCTGCAGCTTCCCAGGGTGAATGGTTTGGTTTTTTAAAAGCAATGAATCACTGAACTTTCAGGGTGCTGGCAAAGCAGGGCAGAAATTCCCCACTGGCTTCACATCAAAGAGATTTGCTGCTCCCCCAACTCTCCCCTCCAATCCTCCAGGATTATGACTAACCAGTCATCCTTCTCATGCCTCTTACCCGTGATTTTTCCTCCAGTTTCGTCATCATAACAATAGTAGCTGAACGCTGCTCCCACACCATCCTCCAGAAATCTCCAAAGGTCTCTGGCAGAGGCCCCTGAGTGGCAATGTAGGCGTTTTGCTTCCGATACCCATCGATGTAGTTGGCATTGATGTAATCACTGCCCACAATTCCTGTGTTAAATCAGCAAAAAAAATCAGTGAATTGCACTTTATACAGTCGGTAGCATGAGGAGATCTTTGCAGGGATGATGTTAGGGATAAATCCCCTGCAGAAACATCAGAGCTTTTGTGGCTTGGTGGGTCAGAATCACAGCTGGGATGAACAGCTGGCAGGTTTTTCCCAGCTCAAGCTCCTGCATTGCAGGAAGACAAGGAACTTCTTACAAAAGATATGAAGAGGCTGAATATCAAGCCCTGAAACTGTGATCATTTTGCTGGTGTGGCTAACAGCAGCAAAGTCTTGGCCTGGAGCTCCTGTTGCAGCATCTCCAAGAGGACAAACCCAAGTCCTTGTCCCCACACGCCCCGAGCCCACGCACCAAAGGCACCTGGTCAATGATTGCATGGTCCATAGCCTAATCCCAGGCAGGGAGCTACAGCTGGACAAAGTGAAGAATAAACCCAGGCTTGATTCAGCCAGGGAAGGCTTTAAAATTACAGCTCTGCCTTGCTGTAAATTGCTCACTGTCATTTTTAGGAGTGGGTTGTTGGTTTTTTTTTTCCCCCTTCGCATGAGTTACAGGCTATTGAGTTACAGCTGCTCGCCTGGGTCCTGGCTGGAGGGTTTGGGATGAGCAGGAGGCACTGCCAGAGTGAAGAGGGTGATTGGGACATGGCAAGAAAAAGCTGCTCTGAAGTTAAAATGGACCCTGGCAAGCAGTTGCTGCTCAGGTTCAGCTTCGGAGAGCCTGTGCCTGGCATGGAGCAGCCTGGTCCTAATTACAGCCCAGTGGCTGGCAAAGCTGGCAGGAGCTGCTAACCCATGATTAACTGGGTACAGAACCCTTCACTCCTGTCTCCAGGGCAGCCAAGGGTGGGCAGCAGCACCAAGCTGAAGTTGGCCGTGGCTGGCGAGGTGTGATCATGGGAACTGCCTGCCAGGCCTCAAGGGCACTCAGCAATTTCAGCTGCTGCTGCTGCTAGAAAAGGCTTTTGATTGAATTTCTGGAGGGTTCCCTGCCCCCATTCCCTCCCAATGTGAGGTTTCAGGAGGGAGGCAGTGGCAGGAAGGCTGAGCTTCCTGAGTTAATCTCCTCTCCAGCCCCCTCGGGTCCACTCTGTAATTTCAAACCATGGCCATGAGCTCCTGCAATGTGTGACAGGCTCAGTTTCAGAGGAGCCACAGAATCAAAGCCACTACTTCTTCCTGACCAAGCAGCCAGTGACAACCTGCAGCCTTGACAAATCCAGGTTTGAACCAAAGAGAAAGCAACAACTCCTTCCTCCAGCTCTTTTCATCTTCCAGAGCATAAAATAGAGCCCAGTAGGAGGGAGCACATCAGCCAAGAGATGTCAGAACCTCTCAGATGCTTGAGAATTCAACCTTGGCCCATTGTATTTGCACCATCAGTTCCTCACAGTGCCCCTGGGCAGAGCTGGCACTGCTGCTTGCATCCAGCCTCATGAGCCAAGCCCAGCCCAAGTGTCCTTCACTCCTACACTTGTGTTCTTCTCCCTTCCCTTGAATGACAAGTCAACTTTTTAAAGCTTCTGCTTCCCTTGGCTCATCCAATATTAATCTCAGAATTAAACCAAGCCAGAACACAGTCAGCTTCACAAGGAGAAATGTTTAAAGCCCTCTAATAGCAGAGCAGACCAATCCAGATCTGTGCCCTTCCTTGGCAAAGCACCACGCTCTGCTGCTACCTCAGGACCAGCTCTTCCCTGCATCCCTGCTGCAGAGGGAGATTATTCTAGCAATTCCCTGGTCACCAAGGCTCCTGAATTAACCTCTCCATTCACCAGGCAGTTACCAGGACATTCCCCCATCCTCTCTGCTCTGATGATCAGCTCTTGGCAACGCGAGATTTGCCTTTATCCGCACGGCGCAGTCCCAACCTGAGCCCACGAAACTCCAACATTATCTCAGCAGCAGCAACCCAAGCAGGTGCCCTGTTCAACTCCATCTCAAGCCTCTCTTATCCTGGTGTGCACCAGAGCAGCTCTGTCAAGAGCCACGAGTTGTGAAATGTAATGTAAATTTCCTGACTGCACCATCGCTCACATAAGCAGCTCAGGAAACAATTTATGACCCATCAGGCTTGTGCTAACCCCTTCTTATCCTGAGCCTTTTAAGAGCCAGGGCTGCAGCAGGAGCTGCATATCAAGTGATCTTTGTGCCTCTACAACTCAGCAGCCACATCTCTGCTGCTGCCACTGCTCAGAGTTGTACCCTTAGCCCTGTGCTTGCCTCTCCTCCATCCCTGTGTGGACACACTCTGTGCACTCCCTGCCACCCATCCCTGCTCTCTCTACCCCACTCTGTGGTCTGAATTCTGCCTGTTAGCCAGAGCTGTATCAAGCAGGGATCTCCAAGCAAAGGCAAGACAGCTCCTTGCTAAACCAGCCCTTGAAATGAGGGATTGCAGCTCCAGGGAATCCGCCAGTCACCGGGATTTAACCAACGTCGGGTTTACAAAGGTATCTCCTGCTTGCTAAACTCCCAGGGAGATGTGAAGAGGAGAATATAAATAGAGACAAGAGAGGAGAGCATGTGCAACATGTTTCCCTGCAGCAATTCCATGCCAGCACTGATATGTGGGAGTAGGGATGCTCCAGTACCTTCGATGGGCAGCAGGATGACGCGCGAGTGGTCGTAGGCGATCACGTTGGCGTAACGGTTCTTGGGTTTGTTCACTTCCAGGTTGGAGTGCTCCCAGGTGAACTGCTGGCCAGGGTCAATGGACTGCAGGAGTTGGGAAAGAAAAGAGTCAGAAAGCAGAAAACATGACTCTGAATATCTTGTTGCAGGTGGGAGAGGTTGTGGCTCTGAAGATCTTGCTGAGGAATGCAGCGATCACTGTTTTATTCCCTCAATACTCATTTGGGCTGAGGGAAAGCTCCAGCCTGGTGGGGCAGCTCACACCCCATCTCCCTTAGCCCTGAGCACACTCACAGCAGTACCTGAGCTAATTCCCACTCTGGCATGATGCAACCCAGTGGTAAAAGCATCAGTGCAATTCCAGGCTGCACTAGAGGCCTTGGATGCCATTTCTACCCAGGCTGTACTGGGTTAATCACAGCCAACACTGATAAACAGCCACAAACTGGGAGAGAACAGGACTGAGCACATCAGGGTGTATTTATGGAATGACCAAGGGGCCAAAACTGTGCATGGTTAAACTACACCAGGATTAAAAGGGTATAAATAAACCAATGTCTTGGTAAGTGCTAATATATTTAAGCCAGGACAAGGTTTATAACCCTGTGTGCAAAAAGGATGGGAAAGATCAGGGGGAAAAGGGATCTTACAAGGAGAGGGCATTTTCACAAGGGCATGGAGCAATAGGAAAAGGGTGAATGGCCTTAAACGTAGATATTGGGAAGAAATTCCTCCCTGGGAGGTGCTGAGGCTCTGGCATAGGTTGCCCAGAGCAGCTGTGGCTGCTCCATCCCTGGGAGTGTTCCAGGCCAGGTTGGATGGGGCTTGGAGCAACCTGGGCTGGTGGAAAGTGTCCCTGTCCATGGCTAAGCTATAAGGTCCTTTCAAACCCAAACCATCCTGGGGTTCTATGAATAAAGAATCTGCTGTCCTGGGCAGCACAAGGGAGCAGGGACAGCAAGACTTGGGACCACAAAGACTTGGTGAAAGCCCCAGGAGAGCCTGGCAGGAAGCAGCTGCTGCTCAGCAGGGTGAGGAGTGCATCTCTCAGCACAGAGAGGGGTAAGGACCCAGGCCTAAGACACTCCATCAACATGGATTTTTCCTAGAAGGGCTGAAGGAATAAACAACAAAATGCACTGGAGAAAAAAATCCCCTCTGCCCGTCCTAGTGATTTATGCCAGGTTTGGTGGTTGGGTTTTTTTTTTTCCTCTCTCTGAAGTCCAGCTGTCCCAGATATGGAAATTAGGTTAATTACGTTTACCTCTAAATCCTCAGCCAGAGAATTAAATAAAACAAGGGCTTAATTCCTTCATCATTTTGCAGCGCCCTAGGGGTTTGCCTCAATTGGAGGCTTGGCAGGAGCATGCCGAGCTGTTTCCTGCTGTTTGCTCTCCCTCTCTCCCTGCCTGGTGGGGACAGGGCCCTAGATTCATCCCTCTGAGCTGGCAGGGGTCAGTCCTCACCCAGCACCTATTGCCCTCCCTGCCTGTGCCCACCCTGGAGCTCCCTGGGCACATCACAGCAGTGTTGGTAACAAAACCAGCCTAAAAAAAAAAACCCACCAAAAAACCCAACCAAAAAACCACCTCCTCGTGCTCTCTCACTGCAGAGAATTTCTAACTAATGGGTATTTATACTATTGTAATGTGTCTGTTTGCTCTCCATCCCTCTAATCATGCCTCGCCTTCACTTCATTAGCGATGTTTGTTCAGCTCTGGCTCTCCCACTGGAGGAGGTTGGGCTGGCATGGAGCCAGGGCACTTGGGATATGGCATTATGCAAATCAGCCTTTGAAATCTGGATGGAGAATATTAAGAGGCTGCTGCTACCCCCACACCCCAACGTGGGGGGGAGAGACCCCAGCAGAGCAGCAAGTGCCTTCTCCAGCGTGTAATCCAGGGGCATGGAGCTGCCTCCCTGCATGCTGATGTCTGGGAGGTAGAGCAGGGAGAAAACATCCCTTTGTTTGGGAAATATCCTCCTGTTCTCCCCCTGCAAACATAGCTAGGCAGTCTAGACTGGTTATTAGGCTAAAAATATCGGAGTATTTTATGTCTTTCAACAACAAAACCAAGAGAGGAGAGAGACTTCTTACAAGGGCATGGAGCGATCGGACGAGGGGAAATGGCTTGAAACTGAGAGTAGGTTTAGATGAGATATTTGGGAGAAATTCCTCCATGGGAGGTGCTGAGGCACTGGCACAGGTTGCCCAGAGAAGCTGTGGCTGCTCCATCCCTGGGAGTGTTCCAGGCCAGGGTGGAGAAGAGAAGCTCCAAGAGAAGCTTCCAGTGCCTAAAGGAGCTCCAGGAGAGATGGAGAAGGACTTTGGACAAGGGATGGAGGGACAGGACACAGGGAATGGCTTCCCACTGCCAGAGGGCAGGATTAGATGGGATATTGGGAAGGAATTCCTCCCTGTGAGGTGCTGAGGCACTGGAATGGATTTCCCAGAGCAGCTGTGGCTGCTCCATCCCTGGGAGAGTTCCAGACCAGGTTGGATGAGGTTTGGAGCAACCTGAGCTGGTGGGAGGTGTCCCTGCCCATGGCAAGGGTGGAATGAGATGAGCTTTAATCCCTCCAACCCAAACCATTCTGAGATTCTTTGATTCCATGTTCCCTCTGCACTGGAAGCATCCCCCATCCCAATGCTCCTGCAGCACCTGGCACTGGCTCTGAGATTTAACCAGAGCAGGGTGAGCAGAGAGCAGCAGGTTTGTGCTGTGCTGCAGGGGCAACGTGGGGGCTTGTGCTGCTCTGCACTCTCCCCTCAGTCTGCTTTGAGGCTGGCTTACTCTGGCAGCAAGGTGGGAATTTTACAGCCTGGGACAGTGATTTGCAATGCAAGCCTAGGAGCTGCAGCTGTGCCTGTCTGGTCGCCTGCAGGAGCTCAGCTCAGTAACCAAACATCAG
>NW_008661597.1:12393-20946 GCF_000695815.1 Acanthisitta chloris
ATGACAAGGGAGGTACAAATCATCCTGTTTTCCCAGCTTTAGCTCCATGACTGCCAATAACATCAGCTGTGGAGGACTCACTGCTCATCTCAGCTGTCTAAAACTGGGAGTCACATTCCTTGGCTTAGTCCTCTCCGTGTCCAGCAGCAAGACATGAGCAACCCCAGGACAACTCCCCATCCCATTCCCCTTCTCCAAGGGAGCTCAGCCCCTGCCCATGATGCCCACTCTGGATAGAAGTGGCTCATGGATGGCCCCAAACCTCTTTTCTTTTTATGACCTGGAATTGAACCCAGCAAATCACTGAGCAAAGTACTGAATAACTTTTAAATTTCAACCAAGCAGATCCTTACACCAAAGCTAGGCTGATTTGGATGAAAGCTAATCTGAATTTCCTAATTCCTGGCTCTGCAAACCCATGCACAGTACTCATTCTTGCTCATACCTCATACTCTTGGGATAATTTCAGGTTATCATTAGCTTTGAGATGCTCTGTGTGTTCAGCCAGCTCAGAAACAGGGATGGGTGGGTGGCTGAGCATACCTAAAAGACAAGACAGCAGGAAAAGAATCTCATTTAATAATGACTACAATTCACAACCACGGAGCATTTTATAAGAAAGAAGAAACAAGAAAAGAAAATAAATTACAATGTAAGATCTGCAATGAAAGTAGGGAGGTTAGAAGAGAAGAATTCAGGGCTCGAAATTGTGTCCTTGGAAGTAAAAAAAAAAAAAAAAAAAAAAAAAAAAAAAAAAAAAAAAAAAAAAAAAAAAAAAAAAAAAAAAAAAAAAAAAAAAAAAAAAAAAAAAAAAAAAAAAAAAAAAAAAAAAAAAAAAAAAAAAAAAAAAAAAAAAAAAAAAAAAAAAAAAAAAAAAAAAAAAAAAAAAAAAAAAAAAAAAAAAAAAAAAAAAAAAAAAAAAAAAAAAAAAAAAAAAAAAAAAAAAAAAAAAAAAAAAAAAAAAAAAAAAAAAAAAAAAAAAAAAAAAAAAAAAAAAAAAAAAAAAAAAAAAAAAAAAAAAAAAAAAAAAAAAAAAAAAAAAAAAAAAAAAAAAAAAAAAAAAAAAAAAAAAAAAAAAAAAAAAAAAAAAAAAAAAAAAAAAAAAAAAAAAAAAAAAAAAAAAAAAAAAAAAAAAAAAAAAAAAAAAAAAAAAAAAAAAAAAAAAAAAAAAAAAAAAAAAAAAAAAAAAAAAAAAAAAAAAAAAAAAAAAAAAAAAAAAAAAAAAAAAAAAAAAAAAAAAAAAAAAAAAAAAAAAAAAAAAAAAAAAAAAAAAAAAAAAAAAAAAAAAAAAAAAAAAAAAAAAAAAAAAAAAAAAAAAAAAAAAAAAAAAAAAAAAAAAAAAAAAAAAAAAAAAAAAAAAAAAAAAAAAAAAAAAAAAAAAAAAAAAAAAAAAAAAAAAAAAAAAAAAAAAAAAAAAAAAAAAAAAAAAAAAAAAAAAAAAAAAAAAAAAAAAAAAAAAAAAAAAAAAAAAAAAAAAAATAAAATCAAGGAAATAATAAAAAAAAACCAGTAAAATGAGAGTGTTCCCATGATGGCCCCATTTCAATGTGTAAATCAGAGCAAAACAAAAAGGAAAATCCAAAGAGCAGATGTGTGTTAGCAATTCCAATAGTGGACTTGGAATGAGCAAACGCTGCCAGAGGAACCTACGCAGCAAATGGCACAGCACCCGCCAGGAGCAGGAACCAACTCCAACAGAAAAGGAGGAAAGGGGCAGGATCCAGCCAACCATGGTGATGTGGGGCAAGGGATGGGAGTATGCAGATGGGGGGAAGCAGGGGAGGCTTTTCAGGAATTGGACTCGATGATGCTCAGTGGTTCTGAGTTGTCCTTTGCACAGTGTTGGCTCTGGAAGCTCTTGGTGAGCTCCTGGACACTGAGGTCTGACCTCCACCATTCTCTGAGTGCAGCCAGGTATGGAAACACCAAGCACTGGCTCCTCTCCCCACTCCTGGCTAGTGGATGATGTTCTAGAGCACAGCCCTTCCCTCCCACCTCCAGGTCAGGCTGTACCGACCCCATCCAGGCTCTGCTGGGGATGTCTTCTATGCTGGAAGGGCAAGAGGATCTCTTGCCCCTTCTCAGGCTGAAGGATTGGAACAATTTGCTGCAGAGCCTGGTGCCTCCTGCCCTGGTTCACCTGCTGCCCCTAAAATCCTCCCCAGCACTTTGGTACACTGGATCCTCTCTGAGCCATACTGGGAGGACCTGCTGTGTCAGACTGGTCAGACCGAGGCACATCTCAACCACCAGTGCAGTGAACTGCCACGACTGACTCAGTTCTCAGCCTGCTCTGAAAGGAGCAGCTGGAGCTCTGGGAAGAGCAGAGACCCTTCCCTTCTAGCAGCTCAAACAGCTACACTGCAAATCCAGGTGGAAAAGCTCTCCGTGCTTTGCTCATCTGCATTGGATTATGTTTCTCCATTGGCTTCCCATGCTGTCTGCCAGCCAGTCCTGCTCTGGGTGACAGCAGACAGGCATGGAGAGCAGCATGCTGAGAAGCCCTGGGCAGTGCCCTGATGAGAAGGAGTGGAGAAGAGATGGAAGCCAGGGAGAATTTCGAGCCCCGTGGGTGTTGGTGGGTGACAAAGCAGCGGCGGTGGCAGCAGCATGGTCAGATACTCTGAAAACTCAGCACAGAGATGGCAAAGCAAGCATGACATCCTCAGTTTTACAGTGATTTGGGAGAGATGCTGCCTCCCCCCCACCAGGCCTGGGGACAGGATGAGTCTGCTACACCTCAACAGGTTTCTCCTAAGCACACTAGACATCTATTTTCAGCACAAGGAAGTCTGGCTGAAAATAGGAGAGGGGAAATAGACCAAAAAAAAAGCTCACAGAAATAACCCTGAAGTATTCTGGAGGCTGCACTGGCTCCATTCTAGGCTGCTGGGGATCAGGGCAGGAAGTCTCTCCTGGCTCATGGAGAAAAGCTCCCAGTTAGCCTCTTGCTGTCCTGTCCCATTCCACCTGGAGAAGGTTTCTCCACCCTGGATGGAGGGTGGTTGTTGCCCACTCCAGTATCACAGCACTGGGACTGAGGGTGTTGGGAGGAGCTGCTCCTCTCTCTGCCCACGTGGGATGGGAAGGCCACTCTGGCTGAGATGCTCCAGAACAGACACCAAACCAGTTTAACATCATCACCACTTCCCTCAGGGTCTGTCCTACCTCTGAGCTGAGGTGGGCAGTGAACACATCGTGAGCTGGAGCCCTAAAGCAAAGCCAAACCCTACCCAGAGCAACTCCTGGCACCTCAGTCAGTTGTCTCCAGATCCTGGGGGGCACCAACTCCTTCCCCTCTGGGCCAGGAGGCAGCTCTCAGCTCAGCTGCAACCTCCTGACTCCAAAAAGCCAGAGATTCTCTGCTGAGAAACAAGCACTGCACATGAAATCCCAAGTGATGGACGTGTAGGTTAAAAGGAAAAAAAAAAACTACTCAGAAAATCCAGTAATAATGAGCAAGAGAAAAAAATCAGATTCTTCTTGGCTCAGAAGATGTGGAGCAATATATGTCGTTCCCTCTGAGCCAGAGGGCTGCACTGTGCCATGCTGGATGTCACATTCCCCTTGAAGGAATTTCACAAATTTCTTTCATAAAAGCTCCAAGAAAACCCTGAGTGTGCCCCAGCTCCTGCAAACCAGCTCTGTCCTCTGCTGAGGAACATCCTTTCCCTTCCAACCTGCTGCACACACAACCTGGCTGGGAGCACATGGGAACACACCTTGTTCTGCTGCTGTTCAGGACAGAATTTCCTTGTGGGATCAATTTCTAGGGTTCTTCAGAATAAAAAGACAACCAGAAACCTCTGCAGGGATTACTTCCCTGGTTAAAATGCCAAGTGTATGGGAATTCAGGGAAGATCCAGGAGTTTGGTAAGAGAGGCAGGAGCAGCACTTCCAGTGGCACCAGCCACACTGCTGTGCCAGCTGAGCTCTGCATTCATTCAGTAACTCATTTTGGGGTCCAATGGGAAATGGATTGCAGGTTCCTCTGCTCAGTGGCCTCTGGGGTCTGTCCCCAGGGAGCTTGGCCAGGAGGGCAGTGCTGTGGGCTGAGATCAGCCAGCAAAACACACTCAACCCCTCTGTTACAACAAGGGGGTTGAGAGGAGGTGGCAGCAGACTGGGCCAACAGTGCCATGAGTATTCCATAGCAAGGAGCCCAATGAGTCAGGAATACATCCCAGTCCTCACATCTCCCAGCACAAGCAGCATCTGTGACTCTTCACATTCGTCAGCTGAAATCTCACATTGACTTCCCTGCTCAGCATTCAAAGCACCCTAAAAAAAAACAACCCACCCCCTCCAAACCACCCAGCAAGGCTGGATCTTGGCTCCTAATGGGATGAAGTCTTTTTGAGCCAGTCTCATCTAACATTTCAATCACTTGAATCTCTCTAATCTTATCACAAAAGACTTGATTCTCTGTGCACCAGCCAACTCACCAGAAACGTCACCCTAACATCTGTTCCATGGGCCTGAGCCCATTTCTCCTGCAAAATCACCCTGGCTGGATGACACTCTGTGTGAAACCTGGGGGTGGCCTGGAACAACTTGGTGCCAACAACAAACACCTGCCCCAGATGGGAAATGGCCCTTTTTTCCCTTCTCTGACATGAAAAGGTGCTTTGTAAAGAGAGGGATCATCAGCTGCAGCTCTGATTTCTCTTCCCCTACGTGACAAACGTGACCACCAAATCACACACACACCCCATGCTCACACCAGTGCACCCAGGAACGAGGACAAGGGACATTTAGCCAAGCTTCAGCAATGAAACATCTTCCACAATGGGGTTAGAGGCAGCCTTGGACATCAGGTCCTTCCCTTGGGACAGCAGAGAGACACTGAGGATGGACAGTGTCCCCCAGTGCTACCAGGGGCTCTGAGCTGCTGCTGCCCAACTTGTCCTGCTAAAGGCCTGTTATGGGATACTGTAAAACTGGAAGCACAGGTCAGACAAACAGATGGCACAGACAAGGGATGAGATGGGCAAACACTGCAGGAACACGGAGAATTCAGCAAAGAAACGAAACAGAACAAAAAAAAAGGAATCATACTAACAGGAACGAAACAAGAATTGGAAAGGAAAAGTGACAGAAGAGAGAGAGAGAGGAAAAAAAACCCAACTAATAATGGGAGGGAAGGGGGAAAAAATGAAACCAACAGGAACAAAAACACACAGGAACTAACTTTCCAAGTCAAACTCAGGGTCACTGAGAGGGCTGCTCAGACCAGAATCTGCAGAAAACAGTAAAAAATAAATAAATAAAAGATACACTTTTGTAAAAATTTCATGCTAATTAAAGAAAAACCAAAAAACCAACATAAATCTAAAGAGGAAAAGAAAGGTTTCCTTTTTTTTTTGTGCTGATTAGGCTAGGCTAGGATAGCTAAGATGTGCTATGCTTTCCCCTCTCTGAGCTGCACATTCCCATTCCCACATTTCCCCTGGGGATATGATGGACACTCTGCCTGAAGGACTTGGGGTACCCTGGCTTGGGAAGAGCCTCCAGGCCCCTCCTGAACCACAAGATATTGCATTGAAATGCCTTTAATTCAGACAGCACCTGTGGGGTCTTCCCTTGCAAACTGCACCACAATCTCTCCGTCACCACCAACACGCTCCAAGCTGATTTTTCCATCCATTTTTCACCCAAGTGTTTGCAAAATTCTGTGGGAGGCAGGTGATCAACCCTCCCAAATCCTTTAAAACCTTGTACTGCTTTACAAATTGTAGAGCAGAAGAAACTAGTTAGGTCAACTCTGTGGCCAGATGACTTAGAAAGGAAAGGACAGCATCTTCCTAAAGCCAGACTGGAAACCTCCAGGCTGTCTTTTGGGATCTGCAGAGCCTTAATACAGGTCTCCATGTCTCAGCTAGGTTTTACAAGCCTCTCAGCCCCAGAATTCAGAGGTACAGCATGACCAAAACAGTGGGGTCAACAGAAGACTGACTCACTCATCCATGGATTCCATTACCTGCCGGAAGCGCCCTTAGCTGACTCTGCTGTCCTGTGGGACACAGAGAAATTCCCAGTCAGGGAAATACATCAACCAGCACTTCCAGCTGCTTCTTGCCACCAAGACTAAGCTGGAAGACCAAAATCTTTCATCTTTATTTGTATCTCAACATAGATTTTATTTTTTTTTCACCTGGGGAGAGTGCATAGCTCTTGGATCTCCCACCTCCACCTGAAATTCCACCTGAATATTCCCAAAGGGAACTCCTGTGTGTGCCTCTAAGTGTACCACTGCACCCAGACAGGTGCTAACTGCTGCTGAGGACACTCAAAAGATCTCAAACACCTTCAGACTCTCCTGCAAGAGCAGCATGAAGAGGTGATTTAGGGACTGAGCTGCTCTGCACATTGGACTGAACTCATCGCCATCCCTCAGCTGAGAATCATTCCTAAGCTTGGGTTGATCCCAATGGGTTATTCCCACCTCATTTTGCCATGAACCTCTCAGGTCAGTGCTGCCTTTCTCCTTCCCCACAGATCTCTGCCCTCTGGGTACCTATCACCAACCTCACCCTAAGGCAACTCGGACAACGCTAAGGACAGGACTGGGATGGGCAAACAGGAGCTGCAGAAACATTACTTAACGAGCACAAAACAGCAAAACAAAAAAATAAAATAAAGTACAAACAAACTCAAAACAACAGCCAGCCCCCAAAAAAAGCACAATAAATTCCCTTCCAAATCCCCAAGCACCAGCAACTGGGAGGTAGAGTGTGGACAGGCATGGCCACGTGAGGCCGTGCCCAGGCTGGTGGTGTCAGTGGGGTGTTCCAATCCAGGTTGGATGGGGCTTGGAGCAACCTGGGCTAGTGGAAGGTGTCCCTGCCCATGGCAGGGGGTGGAACTAGATGATGTTTAAGGTCCCTTCCAAGCCAAACCATCCTGTGACTCTCTGATGGCATCTGCACCAAGCAAGGAGATGCTGCCTCATCTGCACCAAGCAAGCAGCCACATTTCTCCTCACACAGCCCAAGGGCAGGTCTGGCTCACAGGAGGAGTTGTGCAGCACCAGTTCCACCTGTGGCTGGAGCACTGGGCAGCCTCCCACATTCCATCTCCCCACCCCAATGGCAACTCCCAGTGCGAGGCCTGGGGCAGCACTGCTGCTCTGCCAACGGTGCTGGCAGCTCTGTGCTTAGCCCAGAATGCATCAATTCACCTGGGAATCCAGGAAAACCCTTCTTCCTGCCTTGCCAGCACTGGCATGAGCCTGTGCAATGTCCTTGAAGTTCCCAGCAATGGTTTCTTTCAGCAATCCCACTTAGCATGGACAAGGCTTGGGGTTCCTTGCTGCACCCTAGGTTAGCACTGGGTCTCCAGGCAGTGCTGCAGTAGCCTTCAGGCAGGCAGGGAGGGGTTAAGGAAGGGGCAGGTGCTCCAATCCTGCCTTCCCAGTGGGAAAGGCTGGTTAGCAGCCAGTTACCTGGAGTCTGGAAGTTGATACGTCTCATTTCCACCGGATCCTTCGGGTGGTGAGGAGTGATCTCAGCATTGTTCAGGAGGCATTTGGTCCGTGGTTCCGAGTCTTTCCGTTTGCTTTGAAACAAAACAAGAAAAGAAAGGGAAAAAAAAAAAAAAACCAGAAAAACAACGCTGATGGGCCTTGCAGTCCCTTGGGAGTCTTCTCAGCTACTCATGTTGAGACCTGAGCAAAGCTCTCACGGAAATCAAAGGTGCAGCAAAGGGTTAAGGACATAAAATGCAGCAGAAAAGGATGAGGTTGGGAAGGTTTTGTCAGGGGTGTATAGTGGAGTGGTTTACAATGGCCCAGCAGCTCCTCAGCAGCTTTCAGGCAAGTCTGGAAGTCTCCCCCTTCTCCCAGGCAGCAAGGAGCAACTGAGGTGCTGTGAATTCACACTTCAGCCTCCCTGCTCAGCTCAACCTCCCCTGAACTCTGCAGAGCTCTGCAAGCAAAAACCTTCCCATTCTGGCCAAGCCATTTCCAGCCTGAAAGAACCAGAGCCAACAGAATCGTTTGGAAAAGTACAGAATCTCCTGGCTGTGACCTTGGACATAAAGCAGTGATATTGCTGTTGGCTTGTTTAGGAGCTCTCTCTCTCTGCCTTGCTGCAGATAGAGAAGTCAGAGCAGCAGTTTGCAATCTTTTTTGAACTGCAGAACCCTAAAAATCTGAGTTCAACCAACAGTGCAGACACATCCTCTCCCAGCACAGCTGTGCCTGCTGAGATCCACCTCACCTCCTTGCCAGCAGCCAAATCCTGCTCCAACCTGCCAGCTGAGCTGCACATGGAAGTGCTTCCTAACATATTTTACTGTGAGTGGGTTAGGTTAGCTGAGGCAGTTGAAAAGTCTTTGCTGACCTGGCTCATTCTCCTTGAAAAGAATTTGGAAGCAAAGCCCAGTGCTGATTTAAAGATGTGATAACCTCTGGCAAGGGAACAGTGATGAGCAGAGAACATGGCCCCACACCCCAAAGCAAATGTGGTCTAAGCCCTTCCAGCAAGGTGGTTGTGGAGCTCCTCACCTCAACTGCTCAGGGTGCACAGAAACCTCCAATAATTTCCCCTCAGC
>NW_008661597.1:20962-36342 GCF_000695815.1 Acanthisitta chloris
AGGAGGTTATTCAGGACATTTTTAGCTGTCTCTTGATGTCATTAATAGCCAGAAGAAGTGGTGTGAGCCCTGCCAGCACTGCATGGGGCAGCATTTTGGAATGACACCACTTTGCAGTTGGGGAGCAGTTTATTTTTGCTGCAGTTCTCAAACTGCTGTTAACAGTTCATGGACTGAACCCATCAGTTACTTCCAGTGAAAGCTCTCCCAAGTCTTAGAAATGGCTGGAAATAAGTCTCATTTCTGCAGTCATAAACAAACTCTGTTAGAAGCTGAGGGGGCAAGAAGAGCTTCTGCAATGGGGTGAGGACAGCTCAGCTGGTGAGATTCTCCTTCCAGCATGCCAGTGGCTTAGGGACAGCCTGTATGGAGCAGCCACACATGGAGATAACCCACTCTCACCTCTGACTGCCACACAAACGAGTGTTTCTCTGCTCCATTAACCCAACACTTTATGAGCCATTTACTGTCACTGCTGCTCAGCCTGAGAAAGGGCCATTACATTCAGCAATGGCCAAGCAGGAGAAGGCTGGGCTTGCTTTCCTTTTTCTGCCCCATGCTAGTCTGACACAGATCTAATGGTAGGAACTGCACCAACAAAGCCCCATCACCACAGGCAGCAAACACTGCTTAACACACAGCAAGAAAGAACCTAAAGAAATGGCAAATCTGGTGCTCTTACCTGTCTGGTTTGCTGTCCAGGAAAGCAGTAAGTGGAGAGAAGACAAGACAAATGTTCAGGTTAGAAAGGACTTGCAGAGGAAAGGGGAAGTGTTTGCTCAGCTCTAACCCTGGCAGCATAGGTAGAAGGTGGGGCCAGCAATGGACACCCAATTAGATCAGTGCTGATGGACACTAACGAGGAGCAGCCGAGTCCCTGAGCCCAGAGCAGCCTCACATGTGCTGGATGCAGAAGACACACTCATGTGCTCAAGTGAACACATCTGTGCAGCTCAAAGGTGGAGCAGAGTTAAAGGACCTAAGCTAAAGTCACTCCTGCATTGCCCATTGCTGCCATCCTGCTCCTTTTCTTAGCTATTTTGCTCAGTTCCTGCTTCTCCTCCTGGCCCCTTTCATTGCACAGTGTGACCTGTGTGTGTGTTCCAGGGACCAACATTCTCATCCAAACACCATGAGCTGCTCAGAAAGCCAAGGGAGATGCTTCCAGAGGCTGTTCCCTCTTCTATCCTGCAGACTTACACCTTGCTCTTGTCTTCCAGCTCCAGCAAAGACTAGTTCGAGATTAGTGGGGTTCTCTGCTGACCCACAGCACAAAATGTGCCTTCCCTGCATCCTCCACACTGTGCCCACACACACACAGAGCACAGGAAGGGGAGCCTGAGGCTGTGAGCAGCAATTCTGGGGGAGACAGGCAAGAATTCCTGACACACTCCTTGCACATGGAGTGTGAGCCAAGCACAGAGTACCACGGGGTAGAGTCTGAAGCAGCAAATAAAGCACAGTGCCACGGGGTAGAGTCTGAAGCAGCAAATCTCTCCTGAGCCAGGCAGACCCAAGGATTTGCCCTCAGCTGACAACAAGACCAAGGAGAAAATTCCCTTTAGGAGGTACAACTGGGCACACTCAGCATGGGCACAGAGCAGCTCTTACTTTTTGTAGAGGAGTATGGCAATGACGATGCAGATGATGAACACCACGGCCAGGACAGGCCCAATGACCCAGATCAGCCCTTCCTCTCCATCGATGATCGGCTGCGGATCAGGGTTGTCCAGCTGGATGGGGTCAGAGAAGGGGCTGGCAGCAAAGGTCTGGAAGATAAGAAAGATGGTGGAACAGAGCTCAGAGGTGGAATGAGGACTGAAAACGAAGGGCAAGCACGTGGTATTCCATGGGAGAAATTGCTCGAGAGGATGTGAGCTCTCTGCAGCACAAAGCAAGTAGGAATAGAGAAAATGCCTTATTCAACCTAGTGTAAATCCCCTTGTTTGTCAGCATCCAGATATCATAGAATCATGGAATTTTTAGGGGTTGGAATGGAGCTTTGAGATCATCCAGTCCCAACTCTCTGCCCTGGGCAGGGACACCTCCCACCAGAGCAGGTTGTTCAAGGCTTATCCAACCTGGAATGAACATTGCTAGGGTTGGGGCAGCCACAGCCTCCCTGGGCAACCTGGGACAGTGTCTCATCACCCTCACAGGAAAAAAACTTTTCTAAAATCTAGCCTAAATTTCCCCTCCTTGAATTTGTCCCCATTGCCCCTTGTCCTGTCACTGCAGCTTATCTTCCTCTCCCAATGCTCCAGGAGAGACAGACCACAGACAGATCTCACACACAAGAAGGTATATCCTGCATTGGGCCTGTGGTTTAGCTCATCTTGTAGCCAGGAAAGTGCTTTTAGAGAACCAGTTGACTGTGCCCCTGGTTCACCACATCCCTTGCCATAAACACACAAACCCTTTCCCCAAACTCTCATGTAACCATCTGGATTTTGACAGTCAGATGGGATTACAGAAAGAGAGGGAAGGGCTTAAACCAAGAATTAATGCTTAGAGGCAGTTTGGTTTGGTGACTGAACGACACCAAAGTATGAATTCATAAAATGCAACATGTCCCCTCTGCTCCCTCTGCAGCAAGTTGAGCTCTTGAGGAGAATCAGAAGAACATTCAAACCCACCCAAGTCCTGGCTAATGGGCATTGCCTGTTCTCATGAGCACTCCAATCTCCCCATTCCAGGGAGGATGAATTCCCATCTGAGCACTCCAATCTCCCCATTCCAGGGAGGATGAATTCCCACCTGACACAGAAACTCCAGAGACTGAAGTGCACAGAGGAGAACTGGCATGGCTGGTTTGAGAGAGAAGCCAAGGACAGGACAAAAACAAGAGCTCTGGCTCCTTGAACTCCATCAGCTCTCAGCAGACTAGAATACTGCTCCACACTCAGGAGCTGCTGTGGATCCAGGCAGCTGCAAGCAAGTCTGCAGCACCTTGTTCCCTGACACAGAAACTCCAGAGACTGAAGTGCACAGAGGAGAACTGGCATGGCTGGTTTGAGAGAGAAGCCAAGGACAGGACAAAAACAAGAGCTCTGGCTCCTTGAACTCCATCAGCTCTCAGCAGACTAGAATACTGCTCCACACTCAGGAGCTGCTGTGGATCCAGGCAGCTGCAAGCAAGTCTGCAGCACCTTGTTCTAAAGCAGAAATTACCACAAGCTGCAGTAATCCGATTGAGAAACCCATTCAGAAGCGTGTCAGCCTAATCCTTTAATATCAAATACACAACTAAATATTTATTGGGGGAAAAAAAAAACAACCCTCTGAAAACCCTTAATTTCCAAGAGCTCCCTGCTACAATTCCATAGGGGGATTTAAAAACAACAAAGTATTAGGCTGCATGAAGGAGGAGGCAGGTAAATATTAAACCAGTTGTTTTCAGAGAGCCAAACACAGTGAAAGCAGCAGAGATGGTGAAGTGATGGAGAGCACGTGTAGTTGTCCACTGAGAAATGCTCCCCTCTGTGCTTGGTGGGGAATTTAGCCATGACCAGGATATGCTCTTGGAGCAGGAGATCTGGGGTCATTGCTCTGAGGAATTAAAGGACAGCCTTTCATGGAAATGACTCAAAAAAAAGGGGTCTGACCTAGGGATCTCTGAACTCTAGTACAGTCCTGAAGGGCTAGTTCAATGCTCCTCCTCATTCTGCACTCAAATCTGGAGCTACAAGTGTCCAAGTCCTGCCCATAAAGACTGGGAAAATCACAGCATGTTTGCTGCATGCACCAACAGCTCCAAGAGCTACATCCAAAAGCTCCAGAGCTGGAGTGGAAGATCTTTACAAACAAAACCTCAAGGAACTGCTGGGAGAAAGTTGTGGAGAATACCAGGAGGGCAGCAGGGTGAGCACACTGGGATGAAGAGAGCAGGGGAGAGCAGGCAGCACTTACAGCCTCGGGCTCCTGCAGCACAGCCAGGATGAAGATTACATACTTCTGCCCTGGCTCCAGGGCTCTGTTCTCAAAGTTGTCATAGTGTTTCATGTCCCCCAGGATGAAGTGGGAGGGGAGGGAGCGGAAGCGCGCGGCGATGTAAGGCTTGGGGAAGTCCAACTGCCTCGAGTGGCGCAGGCTGCGACGCCGGAGCCTGGCGATGTCCTGCACCAGCTGCAAGGAACAAAAGAACACTGAACCCTCACACCTGCAGCACCAGCAAGGAAAAAGAGCCAAACCATCCTGTGCTCAGATTGGTCACACCTTGGCTGCTCAGAACCTGGAGAACAGGTCCTCTAAAACCTCCTTCCCACCTCTCAGGTCACCATCCCACCTTTGCCAGCTGTTTGTTCTCTCCCTACAGCTGGTTCCAGTTTGACCCACACTCACCTCCTCCAGGTCCATCTCCTCAGGGCTGCTCAAGGGGTTGAGGAATTGTCCTCCTCGGGACTTGCGTAGAGGCACCACCACAATGTAGAAAGCCCTAAGAGTTGGGAATAATCAGAAGAAACAGAAGGAATGAACCTCCCTCTGTAAGCCACAGAGGAACAGAGTGTACACACTGATGTAGGTTTGTCCAAACTGCCCCACTGGCTCAAGCCCTTTATTTTTAATTCAGCACAGTTGTTATTCCTGGAATGAGCCTGGTTTCAGTGCAGCCCCATGACATGTCTCCTTCTGTATTCCCTTTGCATTTCTTTGGCTTTCCCTGTTAGCTCTGGAAAATGGCAAGTTGAAAATGCAGGGAACACACCCTGGTACTACCCTTGCTGGTTTGTACTGTGGTCTCCAGCCATCAGGAAGATGGAGACTACCCAAAACATGAACTGAGCACTCTACACCTGCAGCTTAACAGAAACCTACTGGACAGGCACGGAGCTCTTCACGTCGGGAAGAATCACCACCACGTTGCCATCAGCATCAGGTTTGTGGGTCACCTCTGGCTTCTTGGATAACATGTCAGCAGCAGTCCAGGCAGCAACATTTTGCTGCAACCCCCCCATGCTGTTGCCCTGGTTCATCAGCACAAAGTTGTAGAAGGTTCGGGGCCTCAGGTGGGTGATGAGCTTCTTGGTGGTGCGACCGTCCACGTCGACGTGCAGCCCGTTGTACTGGATCTATGTGGGGGGAAGAGGTTGAGCCATGAGCAAGGCTGATACTGCTCCAACAGCCAAACTCCTTCCTCTCCCTTCCTTCAGTCTGCAGGGAGCACAGGGCACTCAGCTCTGCCAGAGCTGGTGCAAACACAGGAACAGAAGTGTTTGAGTGGGGAACTCTCCATTTTTTGTGGCCACTGCACAAGGCAGTTGTAAGGTCAAAGCCTTGAGACTCCTCTGGGAAGAGAAATTTTTATCCACAGAGGGAGAAATTATCACAGAAACACAGAAGTAGGTTGGAAAAGACCTTCAAGATCTTCAGCTCCAACCTTTGACCCATCACCACCTTGTCAACTAGACCAGCGCACTAAGTGCCACGTCCAGTCATTCCTTGAACACCTTTATGGCTGGTGACTCCACCACCTCCTTGGGCAGCATGTTCCAATGTTTAACAACCCTTTCCATGAAGAAATTCTTCCTGAAAGAATGGCAACTTGCCTAGGGAAGCAACACTTTGGTACCAGAGATGGGAATGCAACCCAACAGCCCTGATTTCCAGCTCAGATTCTTGATCTAGTGATTAACTATTATCCTTCCTCAACCTAACAGAGAAGACTTCCAAGAAACACAGATCTGACTCCTGCATTCCACTTGCCTTGTATGGGGTGGGAGAGTTGTAGTTCTCAGGGAACTCCCAGCTCAAAAGGACAGATGTCTTTGTCACCATCTTCACCTTGAAGTTTTTGGGCAAAACTGCGGAGAAAAAAGTGAGGAGGAAGGGGAGAAAGGAGAAGAAAAGGCAGCAGAGGGAAGGAAGAGCAGGAAAGAGAAGGAAGAGAATGTCAGGCTCTGCCAGAGGGACCTGCCAGGCTGGGTCTGGCTGCAGCTGCAGGAATGGAAGGGATTGCTCCCTCCTCCACACTGTGCTTGAGTTTCACCAAGTTCCATCTCCCAGTGCTCCCTGTCCCCATGCCTAACCCCAGGGAGGGGTGAGGGAGGGCATGTGGCTTTGCCTCACACTTTTGGGCCTGGGTGGCTGCTGCAGGAACGAGGTGCTGGTTGTCTTGAGCATGCTCAGGTGAGGAAACCCATCCCAGGTCACAGTTTTTAAGGTTTGATTGATTATTTTTTTTTTCCTCTTTTCTTTTGGCTGTTTACAAAAGCTGAAGAAAATGCTCTTCCCACCTGTATAGCGACTGGCCCCCCCCTTCAGGTGCCAGTGACAGAAGGTGTCCGGACTTAACTTAGAAGAAAGTGGTAAAAGGGACTTACCTGGCACAAGGCAGAGAGGAGAGGAGGGACTGAGTGTGACACCACAGTGCTTTGCATTTACTCACGAGCCTGGCTGAGCCTGGCCTGACCTCTCCAGCACCAGCCCCGGATACAAGGGGAGAGAGGGAGGAGAAACCGGTAAGTCCTACCTTGATCCAGCTGGAACGTCCGATACTGGACGGTCGGGCTGTAGGGCCCGGGGCCTTTACTGGTGTGAGCACGGATTTTAACATCATAGGCGGTGTTGGGTTTGAGGCCGTTGAGGGTGTAGGAGTTCTCTGGGGAGGGGGGGAGGTCTTTTTCCAGCAGGTTGCCAGGAGAACCTGCTTCCCGGTAAGCCACGGTGTATTTGACGATGGCTCCGTTCCTCTCAGCCAGCACGGGGGGGAGCCAGCCAAACTGGACCGACATGGAAGTGATGTTGCTCGCCTCGAGGATTTGGGGATAACCCTTAGGGATGTCTTCAGGGGTGGTGAGTTCCTGCACAGCTTCCTCCCCGAAGCCAGCTCGGCTTTTCACCGCCAGCTTGAAGACGTACGTGGCGCCTTTGTGGATGCTGGGAGCGATGTACTTATCCTCCAGGGCTGAGAACTCCAAGGTAGCCAAAGGGTCGACATCCTTGCGGCCAAACTGGAGTCGGTAGCCCAACACCTGACCTTCAGCATCCAATGGAGGCTCCCACTTCACCAGGAGAGTGTTCTCCTCTGTCTGGTGCACAGACAGGATGGGCTTTCCTGGGACTAGGAGAGAGAAGAGAGACACCTTGAGCCAGAGGTGGGACAGAGGAGATGCACAGAGTCTTCAGCTGCAGAAATGTTCCAGCTCAGCTCTGTGTACCTCAGTGTATCCTCTTGTCACTCAGCTACAGTCACCACCCTGTACAGGTCCCTGTCCAGTTTGGGAAATGAGGAGCACAGTCAATGTGTCAGCTGTGAGGTACTGACACATTTCTGGATTTATTTCCCACTCTGGCTCAGGATGGAGAGATGTGCACAGCTCCTCCTGTATCCCTGGACCACACACCCTCCCACCGTTGGGAAGAACAAACTCAGGAATTCAGACTCTTTGCCTCCTGTTCAAATTGCTTCCCAGGGCAGGGAAGAACAAATCTGGAGTCCTCAAACTCCTGTTCTCTCTCTCTCCCATTACACAGCCCAGCTCATGCAGAAAGAGACTGGAACAGATTGGCTCAGGCTGGGAAGTCCAGAGCAGCTGAGGGTGAAGTAATGAAGGATGGAGAAGGAAGTCTGGGCAGCTCCAGGTCCTGAGCTGCAGGCACAGGGCCAGCTCAGCGAGGCTGGCAGGCAGCTGATCACCCAGTTGGGTCCAGAAAGAAGCACAGAGAGTGGAAGCAGAGCCCAAAATCTGTGCAAGGCAGAGAGGGCAGGGAGAGCTGCTGCTCACTCTGTGCACTTCCTCTCCTCTGGAGGAAGGAAGAAACCTGTCAAGTGTCGGTGTGTTTTCAGTGAGCTCCTCTGCATTTGGGGGTTTAGGGGGAGCTCAGCAGTGCCATGTCTCTGCCTAATGAGCCCTGGCACTGCCTGACTGCTAAGCAAGGCCACAGCCACAGTTAAATGACACATGCAGGCCCAGAGGTTCCCGAAGCTGGAGAAAGCAGAGCATTAATTCCAGCAGCTCACGCGTCATTGACACTCAGCTCTGCTATTAGACATCTAATTTCCTCCTCTCTCTGCCTTGGTGTTTCTCCTGGTTGGATAGGAGGAGAGAGAATGGAGTTGGGAGAGATCCCATCCTGCTCTTGCAGCATGAGTCTGAGCGAGGAGAGGGGCTGGATTTGGGAATGTGGCTGATGGAGGGAGCAGGGAAGGATGCTGCCTGTGGTACGGATCCTGGCAGGGTCACAGTGGGAACACACCCTGATTTCTGCCACCTGAACACAGGGATCAGGGATTTGTCTCTGAAACAAATGCTTCATTCCTTCCAAACTGCCAACAAATGGCTAGGGACAGTGCTGGGAGAGCCAACCTCCTCCCTTGGGAATGCCTAAGGAGCACATTCAAAAGAAAAACAATGTCATTACCTTTACATCTCAGGTTTTATCACAAATGTTACTATAATCAGCTGAGCTTGAAAGCTTTACATCTGCACAACAAATATTGTTTGGGAGAAAGGTGAGAAGAAAGTACAGGGTTTGGGGGGGGGGAAGTGTTTTATTTTGCAATTGGTTTGGACAGGAAAAGAGAAAATTGGATGTATTACAGTATTTAAATTCAGCCCCTAGCCCTGAATGATAAAGAAAGAAATCTCTCCTCTCAGAAGGTGTATTGACTCAAGACTGCAAAGAAGGTAAGAATGTTACAGAGCCATTTGAAAGACTTTTCCTTTTTTTTTTAAACAGCTATTTCAAGTTGGGGGAAATTGAGTTTTGGGTAATAGCTGCTGTGCTGGAGAAAACATCCCTCTGTGACTGATCACCTGCACTGCAAATCCTAATGGGGAGAGATGAGGGAAGGTGACAAGAGAGAGTGACAAGGGAGGGATGTAGAAAGGCTCCAGAAGAGGAAAATGAAATGGGTAGAGAGCCTCAGGAAGAAGGAGAAGAAAGAAGCAGGGAGTCAGTGAGGTGAAACATGGGCACAGCTGGAGGGGAAGGAGAACAGGGAGGGTGAAGGAAAAGACTCCTGACAGTGCAGGGACACTGCAAGGTGTGAGGACAGGAGTCTGGGAGCTGACACCCAAATGCTTCCAAATGTTAGCAGCTGCAGGAGCTGCTGTCCTGGAAAGCAACCTCCTTCTCCTGTGAACCAGTCTCTGAACTGGGCAGGAGAGGCAAGAGAGGCTGAAATCTCACTCAGGGCAGTGGTCACAGCCCCAAGGCTGACAGAGCTCCAGAAGTGTTTGCCCGAATCTCTCAGGCACAGGATGCATTGTTGAGGTGTCTGTGCAGGGACAGGAGGTGGATTTGCTCCTTGTGGATCCTTCCCACTCAAGATATTCCATGATTCTATGAAAAGGTGAGGGCAGGGCAGCTGTGGCTCCAGCCCTGTGTGTCTCAGGCCAGGGCTCCTGAGCCCTCTCTGTCCTGCACCCTGGGCTGTGTCTGAGCTGCTTCTAGAGCCTGGACAGATGTTTCCAGATGAATTCTGCAGTGCTGGCAGAGGCCTTCAATCCCTGCAGAGGCAGAGAGCTGTGTTCTCCCAAAAATAAGGGATGATGTCAGTTTATGCAGCTGCTATGGGCCAGGTGAAGACAACTGCCCCAAAACTAAGAAGTGAATAAACAGATCACCAGGTTTGGGAAGTTAAAGACATGAAAAGAGGAGAAAGCCATCACCTGAGAGCAGGAACAAGAGAAAGAGCATGAGCAAAATGGGATGAGAGAAGGTAACCACAGCCCAACAAGAGATAGGCTGGATGAGGGACAGCTCCAGATCTTCCCCCACTGCACAAAGCCCTTCCATACTGGAGAACCCCCAGATGCTGAGAGCACAGGTGATGTGTGCCTCTCCTTTCTGCCTGCAGCACAACTGTTTGGGGGAGCAGGGGACCTGCTGCTGCCCTTTGTCATTCCTCTGCTTAGGCCTCTGTACCAAGGCTGGCAGGGACTGTGCCAGGAAGGTCAGAGGAGGGATGGAACTGGGTGGTATGTGCAGGCAGAGCTCAGGTCCCCGAAATGTGAGCCAGGAAAGGTCAATACTGTCAGTACCAAACAAAGTCCTGAACAAAGGGGATGTATATTCAGACATGATGCCACAAGAGAAGAGTGGGCAGGACAAGCCACCACTGCTGCTCTTCATATCTTTGCAAGTCACCAGCATGAAAGCAGAGCTCTGCCTCTCCTGTCCTCAGTGCCCCTGTGTGGGTTACAACCAAAGCTACACAGTTTCTCCAGTGTCAGGCCAGGCAGAGAGGCTCTTTCCGTCTGCTGCACTGGAATCCATGGCACAAGAGATTACAAGTGATGGGTTCACCCTCTGTTGTACTTCTGGGGGCTTTCTGCAGCACTGGGAAGGAAGTTGTGCCATTAGGTGAGGACTAACTGTGAGAAATGAAGAGGTTTCTGCCTTACTAGAACTGATCTTGTGTTTGGGGCAGCATGGCACTTGTTGCATGGCACTTGTAACACACTGGATTTATACATTCACAAGGAATGTTGTGTCTGCATTGCAAAACTTCTTTGAACTACCCACATTTTCAAGTGTTAAACTTCAAAACCTGTCTTCCTGAATCCTAGTAAATGTAAAAGGATTTTGGAATAGGTTTGCTCAGAGAGGTGGTGGAGTCAGCACCCCTGGAGGTGTTTAGGAGGCATCTGGTTCTGGCACTGGAGGATATGGGTTAGGGTTTAGGAGTTCCAGCAGTGACAGGTTAATGGCTGGACTTGATCTTAGAGGTCTCCTCCAGCCTTGATGATTCTATGACAGATGACATAACCCTTGTTGCTAAAGGCTGCAAATCTGTCCTTCAAAAAAGGAGTGGGATGAAGGAAGCTGAGTCTGGAAGAAGAGCTTCTTGGCTTTAGGAAATGAGTGAATTCCAATCAGGGATCAGGAAAATCTCTTACCTGCACCCTTTGTGGTGACCACTTTGGGTTTGCTGCGAGCACCATCTCCCTTCATGGTGTAAGCGGCTACGGTGATGGAATACGCAGTCTCCGGCTGGAGCCCAGCAATGATCATTTCCTGTTTGCAAGATTCCAAAGGAAAATCATGTCAGCAATCAGCTCCACACACAGGGGCAGATCTCTCCTCCTTGCAGGACTCTCAGCCCTTTTCTAGCATGCAGGAACACCGAATCCAAAAGCACGAGACACTCTGGGGCGACTGGTGGCTGTGGGAACTGGCAGGAGGATGAGCCACATTGCTCAGGGAGGCACAGACATCTCTGCAAACACAGCCTGGCTCTGCAGGGCCCTGTTCAAGGCATTCTCCTCTAGATCTACCTCTCACACGTTCCCTCTCTGCACACAAACCCCTTCAGCATCCCAACGCTGCTGCTCCCTTCAAAGCATTCCTCTCCACCTCAACGCAGGGCTCAGCTCTTTCAGGGAGATTACAGCTTTTTTTCCCCATTACTCCCTCTCTTCTCTCCTCAGAGATATTTTTAATGCCTTCATCATATTAAAAGGATTGCTTGAATGCAAAGTGCAAGACGTTTTCTGCTCGCACGCTAAAGCTCCCTGCTAAATCCCACCCCCTCCTTCCCCAGCCTCTATCAGCCTCCCCACACCTGGCTCCCAGGAGTTTTGTTTGGAATATTGGCCTCAAGAACAGCCTTTCCCCAGGAGGGATTCAGCCCTTCAAAGGGCTGTGTTGGAAAAAGAACACCCGTGCTAAATCAAACAGGATGACAGCACATGCAGCAGGATTTTCCCCAAGGCTCCGGAAAGGAGGGAGATGGGAATGTTGTACATGTTTTATGGCTTTTCTCTTCCCTCACCTCCCTATTGCCCCTTTGTGCTTTTGATATTAAATCTCAGGGTAGCACTTGGGAAGAATTTGTTAGTCCTGAAAATAACTATTTCCCCAAAGCTGAGCAGGGAGTGGAGCAACAGAAGTGGAGAACAGAGGGATTTTGCTCAAGTTTAGAAACAGTGAGCTGCAGGGACAAGGTTGTTTTCTGGAAGGCAAGAAACCTGTTCTGCTTTCACAGCTGCCACTAAGTTTTATTAAGGTTTTAAGCAAGAGGCTTTGCCTTTCATGAGACTCAGTTTCTCCATCCCTCAAAGAGAGGCCTCTCACTTCTGTAGGGCACTTGGCAATCTCCAGGAGACACAAATGCAATCGGTTTAGTGGTGTGTTATTGTAGGACCTGCCATTCCAAGGAGGAAATGCTTTCTCCTCCTGCTTTGTAGCTGTAAGATTATGGAAAACATTTATCATTTTAGCAGAAAGAGCAAATGCCAAACAGCCAAGCTGATTTTGAGGCACTTCAAACGTAAAAGCACCAACAGTGATTCAGTCCTTTGTATCAATCAGTTTCTAAGAATCTTGGCCTTTTCAGGGCACAAAGCATTTGTTCATGGCCTGATTGCTCAGGATTTATGGACTCTGAATCCCAAATGCTTCCCAGCCTAACTGTTTTCCACACATGAGCAGGAGGTGTTGCAGCCCAGCCCACATGAGCAATCTGGGCTAGTGGAAGGTGTCCCTGCCCATGGCAAAGGGTTGGACTGAGATGAGCTTTAAGGTCCTTCCAACCCAAATCATTCCATGATCCTGTATGTTCAAGGTAGTCCCAAATTCAACAACCCCATGGAGAAGCATCAGACTCATTTTTCCTTCAGAGCCCAAGGGAAAACCCTGTGGGATTGCTGCGTGCTGACGAACGACACGATCACACAGGGTCACAGAGCAAAGTGACAGGGTTGGGGACAGTGCATGGGAACACCAATAACAGGCTCTAAAACAGGCACACTGGCACTGCAAAAATAAAAAAAAATATAAAGGAAAAGGAAAATATCACACCACAACAGGAAGGGGGAGAAGGGAAGGGCCAGAACCAGGATGGGAGGATTTTGACTTTTTTTACTTACGTATTCAGCAGTGTCATCTGTTTCCCACTGGGCAGAGAACAAGAGAGGTTTGGCACATGAGAATACAAGAGGGGAAAGAAGGGAAAGACAGAGACACAGCATGAGGAAGGAGTCCCTGAGCAAGCAGCCACACAAGGTCAGAAGTTACCAGGCCAGCATGAAGGAAGAAGTAGAGTGGGAAAAATTAGTAGATTCCACTGTGGCCTTTGCCTAAATTAAAAAAACTTCCCAAACACAGGGATGGATGGATATTTAGTTCAGTGCTGGGACAGCAGTTCATAACTCTTCCACAGTAACTCCTGTCTGGGAGCTCAAATAAACTGCAGAAAGACAACACACACCTTGTCACAACTACTTCTCTACCTTCTCCAGTGAGACAAGGTGGCCAGAGCACCCACCCCCCCTCAAGTTTGCTGAAAAGGAGATTGGGGCAGGTGAGTCCTTACCTGGGCATCTGCCAGCATGATGTCCTTGATCTGGGGCAGCCCCCTGGCCTCTCCATTCTCCATCCTCACGTAGTGCACCTGGTAGCCACGGATCTGGCCGTGCTGGCGGGTCTGCACTGGAGCGCCAGAACACTTGGATTGCAGTTGAGTTCAGGACCTCCACCTCCACTTTACGAGGTGGTGCACTGGGCACTGCGAGGAAGGGAAGGAAGGGAGAAGAGTCACTTGAGGATTTCGAGCTGGAGTTTGTCACTGCACCTATGGGATGTGAATATGTTGAGTCTACTGCGCTGAGAGGAGGGGAAACCTACTAAACTAGGAAGAGGAGACCTCAGTCATCCCATCATCTATCACCAGTCTCCCAGTAGAACAGGGAAGAGGTTCTGGAGGCTCAGAGATGGCTCAGAGATCTGGATGGGGACAGACCCATCTCATTGTCCAACCATCCTTCCACAGGCTCCTTTGTCCTTGCTTTGCTCAGAGGGAAGGAACCATATAGCTCCACATCCCATTCTGAGGGCAAAGCCAATTTCTAACGAGCCAGAAAAAACTCTGGTCCTGCCTGTGGGATGTCAGGGTGGAAAGGATCAGGACAGGAACTTGCCCTTGGAGCTCTCTTGTCTCTCAGGCAGGGCAGGAAGGTTGGTGGTTGCTGTGTAATCTCAGGACAGCAAACAAGAGATGTCTTGGATGGAATTTGGGCTGAAGCTTTGGAAATAATAATAACAACAACAATACATAGCATGAGAGCTTCATCTGCAAGAAAACCACACTTTCTCTGAGCAGGATACATTATGATCCACTTGGATGTGGGCAGAGGCTCAGGGAAACAGGATCAACACTGGGGAAAAACCTGCTGTTTGTCTTGAATTCTTTTGATTTGGCATGGAGGAAAAACACATGAGAAGTTTGAGACTTCTCTATGTTATTTATTTGACCTCTGTTATTTGAGGTCCAACCCTCTCCTTTCATGCACACATTCATGCTTTTCCCTGGTTTTATTTTACTGTAGCAACACCAAGGAAATACAAGTCTCTGAGTGGGACCATTGAACTGGAGTCTGAACTGTTGTCACTGAAGGTTTTTGGAAACTTTAACAGATTCTTCCTTTCTACTACTAACCCAAACTTTGACTTAAGAAGGAGCTAGTAACAATGTGTGGGAAGAACTCTTAATATTTTAAAACATAATGTGAATCTTGGGGTATCCTGTGCAGGGTCAGGAGTTGGACTTGATCCTTGTGGCTCCCTCCTAACTCAGGATAGTCTATGATACTATGAAAACAGTTTCTGGCAGCAATGATCTCCTCTGATTTCAGTGCCTTGCTGCCTCAGCTGATCCTGGCTCAGTAAGAGAAGCTTCGCAGGGAAAGTGGTGCAGCCAAGGCTCAGAGATATTAAAAAAACCTTTCAGAAATCCAAGAAATATGGTTTAGGGTTCAGGGGTTACAGCAGTGTCAGGTTAAGGGTTGGACTTGGTCTTAGAGGTCTTTTCCAACCCTGATGATTCTATGGTTTAGGGGTCACAGCAGTGCCAGGTTAAGGGCTGGACTAGGTCTTAGAGGTCTCTTCCAACCCGGATGATTTTATGGTTTAGGGGTTACAGCAGTGCCAGGTTAAGGGTTGGACTTGATGGTCTTAGAGGTCTCTTCCAACCCTGATAATTCTATGGTTTAGGGTTTACAGCAGTGCCAGGTTAAGGGTTGGACTTGATGGTCTTAGAGGTCTCTTCCAACCCTGATAATTCTATGGTTTAGGGTTTACAGCAGTGCCAGGTTAAGGGTTGGACTTGATGGTCTTAGAGGTCTCTTCCAACCCTGATAATTCTATGGTTTAGGGTTTACAGCAGTGCCAGGTTAAGGGTTGGACTTGATGGTCTTAGAGGTCTCTTCCAACCCTGATAATTCTATGGTTTAGGGTTTACAGCAGTGCCAGGTTAAGGGTTGGACTTGATGGTCTTAGAGGTCTCTTCCAACCCTGATAATTCTATGGTTTAGGCACCCTAAAGCATGACAAAACAACCTTAGACCTCAGAGGTCTCTTCCAACCCTCATGATTCCATGATCCTATGATTTAGGGTTTACAACAGTGACAGGTTAAGGGTTGGACTTGATGATCTT